>NC_053396.1:70906327-71043011 GCF_905171765.1 Bufo bufo
CATCTGGTATCTCTGTATTCAGGAGAAGTTGAGGAATGTGTTTTGGGGTGTCTTTTTACATATACCCATGCTGGGTGAGATAAATATCTTGGTCAAATGCCAACTTTGTATAAAAAAATGGGAAAAGTTGTCTTTTGCCAAGATATTTCTCTCACCCAGCATGGGTATATGTAAAATGACACCCCAAAACACATTCCCCACCTTCTCCTGAGTACGGAGATACCAGATGTGTGACACTTTTTTGCAGCCTAGGTGGGCAAAGGGGCCCACATTCCAAAGAGCACCTTTCGGATTTCACAGGTCATTTAACTACTTACCACACATTAGGGCCCCTGGAAAATGCCAGGGCAGTATAACTACCCCACAAGTGACCCCATTTTGGAAAGAAGACACCCCAAGGTATTCCGTGAGGGGCATGGCAAGTTCCTAGAATTTTTTATTTTTTGTCACAAGTTAGTGGAAAATGATGATTTATTTTTTTTTTTTTTTTCATACAAAGTCTCATATTCCACTAACTTGTGACAAAAAATAAAAACTTCCATGAACTCACTATGCCCATCAGCGAATACCTTGGGGTCTCTTCTTTCCAAAATGGGGTCACTTGTGGGGTAGTTATACTGCCCTGGCATTCTAGGGGCCCAAATGTGTGGTAAGGAGTTTGAAATCAAATTCTGTAAAAAATGACCTGTGAAATCCGAAAGGTGCTCTTTGGAATATGGGCCCCTTTGCCCACCTAGGCTGCAAAAAAGTGTCACACATCTGGTATCTCCGTACTCAGGAGAAGGTGGGGAATGTGTTTTGGGGTGTCATTTTACATATACCCATGCTGGGTGAGAGAAATATCTTGGCAAAAGACAACTTTTCCCATTTTTTTATACAAAGTTGGCATTTGACCAAGATATTTATCTCACCCAGCATGGATATATGTAAAAAGACACCCCAAAACACATTCCTCAACTTCTCCTGAATACAGAGATACCACATGTGTGACACTTTTTTGCAGCCTAGGTGGGCAAAGGGGCCCATATTCCAAAGAGCACCTTTCGGATTTCACAGGTCATTTTTTACAGAATTTGATTTCAAACTCCTTACCACACATTTGGGCCCCTAGAATGCCAGGGCAGTATAACTACCCCACAAGTGACCACATTTTGGAAAGAAGAGACCCCAAGGTATTCGCTGATGGGCATAGTGAGTTCATGGAAGTTTTTATTTTTTGTTACAAGTTAGTGGAATATGAGACTTTGTATGGAAAAAAAAAAAAAAAAAAATCATCATTTTCCACTAACTTGTGACAAAAAATAAAAAATTCTAGGAACTCGCCATGCCCCTCACGGAATACCTTGGGGTGTCTTCTTTCCAAAATGGGGTCACTTGTGGGGTAGTTATACTGCCCTGGCATTCTAGGGGCCCAAATGTGTGGTAAGGAGTTTGAAATCAAATTCTGTAAAAAATGACCTGTGAAATCCGAAAGGTGCTCTTTGGAATATGGGCCCCTTTGCCCACCTAGGCTGCAAAAAAGTGTCACACATCTGGTATCTCCGTACTCAGGAGAAGGTGGGGAATGTGTTTTGGGGTGTCATTTTACATATACCCATGCTGGGTGAGAGAAATATCTTGGCAAAAGACAACTTTTCCCATTTTTTTATACAAAGTTGGCATTTGACCAAGATATTTATCTCACCCAGCATGGGTATATGTAAAAAGACACCCCAAAACACATTCCTCAACTTCTCCTGAATACAGAGATACCACATGTGTGACACTTTTTTGCAGCCTAGGTGGGCAAAGGGGCCCATATTCCAAAGAGCACCTTTCGGATTTCACAGGTCATTTTTTACAGAATTTGATTTCAAACTCCTTACCACACATTTGGGCCCCTAGAATGCCAGGGCAGTATAACTACCCCACAAGTGACCCCATTTTGGAAAGAAGAGACCCCAAGGTATTTCGTGATGGGCATAGTGAGTTCATAGAACTTTTTATTTTTTGTCACAAGTTAGTGGAATATGAGACTTTGTAAGAAAAAAAAAAAAATCATCATTTTCCGCTAACTTGTGACAAAAAATAAAAAGTTCTATGAACTCACTATGCCCATCAGCGAATACCTTAGGGTGTGTACTTTCCGAAATGGGGTCATTTGTGGGGTGTTTGTACTGTCTGGGCATTGTAGAACCTCAGGAAACATGACAGGTGCTCAGAAAGTCAGAGCTGCTTCAAAAAGCGGAAATTCACATTTTTGTACCATAGTTTGTAAACGCTATAACTTTTACCCAAACCATTTTTTTTTTACCCAAACATTTTTTTTTATCAAAGACATGTAGAACAATAAATTTAGAGCAAAATTTATATATGGATCTCGTTTTTTCTGCAAAATTTGACAACTGAAAGTGAAAAATGTCATTTTTTTGCAAAAAAATCGTTAAATTTCGATTAATAACAAAAAAAGTAAAAATGTCAGCAGCAATGAAATACCACCAAATGAAAGCTCTATTAGTGAGAAGAAAAGGAGGTAAAATTCATTTGGGTGGTAAGTTGCATGACCGAGCAATAAACGGTGAAAGTAGTGTAGGTCAGAAGTGTAAAAAGTGGCCTGGTCTTTCAGGGTGTTTAAGCACTGGGGGCTGAGGTGGTTAAATCATTAATCATAGTCTCCAACCTATGGAAGAAAATATCATCTATCCAGATGGGGGAGGCACACAACGGAAACAAAACTATCGGTAAGATAATCATTTTAATCAAAGCTATTCGGTCCGTCTGTGCCAATAACAATTTCCGCCAAGCACTGATTTTGTCCCTGACTTTATTCAGAACCAGGGCCAGATTAAGATCATAAAACCTATTTATAGGGACCCAAATCTTAACCCCCAAATATTCTAAGGTGTCATTAGGGACCAAAACACGGACACGCCTCCCCTCATCTACAGCTTTGCGGTTCAGCGGGAGGAGCGATGACTTTGACCAGTTGATTCTATAGCCTGATAGTTTACCATAATCCTCTATTACCTCTATAACATACGGGAGAATTTTCCATCCCTGATCCAAAAACAGAATCACGTCATCGGCATATAGACTTATATTATCGCCCACTCCCGCCACCCCAAAACCGTCTATACGACTATGTAAACGAATCCGGGAAGCCAATGGTTCAATAAAAAGAGCGAAGAGGAGAGGAGACAGGGGACAACCCTGTCGCATCCCTCTCTGCATCGTAACGGGGGAAGAACTAATACCGTTGACGCTGATATATGCAACTGGATGTGCATACAGCATTTGAGTCATTTCCAAGAAAGGATTCCCGAGGCCAAAATGGGACATTGTAGCCCACAAAAAAGGCCACTCCATCCTGTCAAACGCCTTTGCGGCGTCTAAGGACAGAATGGAGTGGTCTATACTACCCCCAACAGACAGATTCAAATAAACCCTATATAGACTCATCTGTATTTGCCGTCCCGGGATAAAGCCCGTCTGATTGGGGTGTACCAAACCCGCTATAACCCTCCTTAAACGATTGGCCAAAATTTTTGCGAAAATCTTATAATCCGTGTTTAGGAGTGATATGGGTCTATATGACCCCATATCACACGGATCCTTCTCCTTTTTTAAGATCAAGATAATCACTGCCTCACCAAATGATGGAGGTAAAGAGGAGCATGCGCGAGATTCATTCAGGACTAGAAGCAGGATCGGCAAGAGTACTCTGGCGTGGTACCTATATAGATCAAACGGCAATCCATCTGATCCAGTGGCTGATTTATATTTTAGAGAGGAAAGAGTCACTTGGAGTTCCTCCAAGAGAATGGGGGAGTCCAAGCGCTCTCTATCTTGAGAACATAACTGGGGGAGCTCTAACTTTTGAAGATATTGCTCCATATCGGTGCGACTAGACATAGACTCAGATTTATACAGAGTAGAGTAATATCTCGCAAATTCCTCCCTTATCTCCTCTGCAGAACTCACCCCAACACCCTGTAAGTTCCTGATTTCTCTTATACTGGTAGCCTCTCTCTGGTTGGCCACCAGACGAGCCAAAAACCTACCCGTTTTACCAGATTCGCAAAAACGATTCTGGCCTTGAAATAGGAGCTTATGTTGTGCTTTTTTATATAGGAGCGTCTTAAGCTGTAAATTGGCTTCTTTTAACTGATTAATGGATTGCTCCGTATAGGAGTCAATTAATGCGGCGCGTAAACTCCTTATTAAGTCTGTCAATTGTTTTTCCCTGCGCCGTACTTCCGTTCTGAACCTATTAATTTTACTAAAGTATAAGCCCCTTATAAAAGCCTTCAAAGCATCCCACACGTAGTGAATGTGTGCCGATCCTACGTTAAGGTCCCAAAATTCCTGAATATCTTGATCTATTCGGGATTGCTCCCCTATCACATCAAACCAGTGCGGGTTCAGTTTAAAAATTCTACCGGTATTTGGAGCCTCCTCAAATATAACAAGAACTGGGGAGTGATCCGAGATTCCATGAGGTTCATACCTCATTCTCAACCTTTTTAATCGTCATGATTTTCCTGTATAAATCGTTGGTTGTTATGATAAAAAAATGTCAGTTAAATATATCATATAGGAGACACACACAGTGATATTTGAGAAGTGAAATGAAGTTTATTGGATTTACAGAAAGTGTGCTATAATTGTTTAAACAAAATTAGGCAGGTGCATACATTTGGGCACTGTTGTCATTTTATTGATTCCAAAACCTTTAGAACAAATTATTGGAACTCAAATTGGCTTGGTAAGCTCAGTGACCCCTGACCTACATACACAGGTGAATCCAATTATGAGAAAGAGTATTTAAGGGGGTCAATTGTAAGTTTCCCTCCTCTTTTAATTTTCTCTGAAGAGTAGCAACATGGGGGTCTCAAAACAACTCTCAAATGACCTGAAGACAAAGATTGTTCACCATCATGGTTTATGGGAAGGATACAGAAAGCTGTCTCAGAGATTTCAGCTGTCTATTTCCACAGTTAGGAACATATTGAGGAAATGGAAGACCACAGGCTCAGTTCAAGTTAAGGCTCGAAGTGGCAGACCAAGAAAAATCTCAGATAGACAGAAGCGACGAATGGTGAGAACAGCCAGAGTCAACCCACAGACCAGCACCAAAGACCTACAACATCATCTTGCTGCAGATGGAGTCACTAAGCATCGTTCAACCATTCGGCGCACTTTACACAAGGAGATGCTGTATGCGAGAGTGATGCAGAGGAAGCCTTTTCTCCGCCCACAGCACAAAAAGTGCCGCTTGAGGTGGGCTAAAGCACATTTGGACAAGCAGGCTTCATTTTGGAATAAGGTGCTGTGGACTGATGAAACTAAAATTGAGTTATTTGGCCATAACAAGGGGCGTTATGCATGGAGGAAAAAGAACACCGCATTCCAAGAAAAATACATGCTACCTACAGTAAAATATGGTGGTGGTTCCATCATGCTGTGTGGCTGTGTGGCCAGTGCAGGGACTGGGAATCTTGTCAAAGTTGAGGGACGCATGGATTCCACTCAGTATCAGCAGATTCTGGAGACCAATGTCCAGGAATCAGTGACAAAGCTGAAGCTGCGCCGGGGCTGGATCTTTCAACAAGACAACGACCCTAAACACTGCTCAAAATCCACTAAGGCATTTATGCAGAGGAACAAGTACAACGTTCTGGAATGGCCATCTCAGTCCCCAGACCTGAATATAATTGAAAATCTGTGGTGTGACTTAACCACCTCAGCTCCCCTAGCTTAAACACCCTTAATGACCAGGCCACTTTTTACACTTCTGCACTACACTACTTTCACGGTTTATTGCTCGGTCATACAACTTACCACCCAAATGAATTTTACCTCCTTTACTTCTCACTAATAGAGCTTTCATTTGGTGGTATTTCATTGCTGCTGACATTTTTACTTTTTTTGTTATTAATCGAAATTTAACAAAATTTTTGCAAAAAAATGATATTTTTCACTTTCAGTTGTAAAATTTTAAAAAGAAAACAACATCCATATATAAATTTTTTCGAAATTTATTGTTCTACATGTCTTTGATTAAAAAAAAAAATGTTTAGGTAAAAAAAAAATGTTTGGGTAAAAGTTATAGCGTTTACAAACTATAGTACAAAAATGTGAATTTCCGCTTTTTGAAGCAGCTCTGACTTTCTGAGCACCTGTCATGTTTCCTGAGGTTCTACAATGCTCAGACAGTAGAAAACCCCCACAAATAACCCCATTTCCGAAAGTAGACACCCTAAGGTATTCGCTGATGGGCATAGTGAGTTCATAGAACTTTTTATTTTTTGTCACAAGTTAGCGGGAAATTATGTTTTTTTTTTTATAAATATCTCGGTCAAATGCCAACTTTGTATAAAAAAAATTGTATTTGTATTGTCGTGTCTGCGTGAATAGAGGAGAGCATGTAAACGTCACGCTTGTCTCTCCATTTCACCGCGAGCAGTTCTTCGTTACACAAGGCAGCCCTCTCCCCCCTTGCAAGACAAGTGGTAACGAGCCGTTGGGGTTAGACCCATGTTGAGGAGAAGGCCCAGAAAAATTTTAATTTCGGAAACTTGGACTGGTTTCCACCGGAAAGGCTGGGCATAAAAGCTTCCCGGGTTGGCGGCTATAAATTGAGTGGCATACCGATTTGTTTCTGCCACGACTAAGTCCAAGAGCTCCGCAGTCAAGAACAGCTCAAAAAATCCCAGTGCCGAACCAATCTGAGCCGTCTCAACCCGAACTCCAGACTGGGCGGTGAAAGGGGGAACTACAGGTGCGGCTGAAGTTGGGGACTGCCAATCAGGGTTTGCCAGCACCTCAGGGACTCTAGGGGCTCTACGGGCCTGTCTGTGCGGTGGCTGCGACGGGGTAACTATTGCACGTACCACCGTACCAGCTTCAACTGCCCTTCTGGTGCTCGCCACTTCACCATGTTGTACGGCAGTGCTGATACTAGGTCCAGGATGGGCTGCGCTGCTGGTGTATGCCTCACCACATAATCCGACAGCGCCAGCCCCACTCTGATGCCCTTGAAGCGGATCCTGCGCAACCTGTGGTCTAGCGACACGGGGCCAGGTACGCCTGGCGCTATCAGGGACCTCAACCTTCTCGTCCGAACTTTGGGTCAGACTGCCACTGCTTTCTACAGGTTCATATTCTGACCCGCTGGATTCGTCAGATTAGGGTTCCCATTCCTCATCCGACTGGGTCAAAGCCTGTAGGCCTCTTCAGAAGAATACCCCCTGTTTGACATTTGGACTACTAAATTTAGGGGGTATTCCCTGAGACTACCCAAGAAAAAAGGCAAGCCTGTCTTACAAATGGGAGGCTAGCGAAGTACCGGAGGCCGCTGCGATTGATAAAAAATATCAAAACTGATTTTTTTTATCGCCACAGCGCTTGTAAAGTGATTGTGCAGTGATCAAAAAAATAATAATTTTTTGTCACTGCGGCTGGGCGGGCGTGGGTGAACGCATGTGTGGGCGACCGATCAGGCCTGATCGGGCAAACACTGCGTTTTGGGTGGAGGGGGCGAACTAAGGTGACACTAATACTATTATACTGCGGTACGGTGGGCTGGGCGCTAAACAATCGCTAACTACCTAATAGGGATCGACCGATATTGATTTTTTAGGGCCGATACCGATAATTTGTCAACTTTCAGGCCGATAGCCGATAATTTATACCGATATTCTGGGTATTTTTATTTTTGAGGAAAAAAAAAAAATTCCTACACAAATCTGCTGAAAATTAATGTTTATTATTAACGTGTATTATTATTTTATTTTTTTTGTAAATCTTTTTCATTTATACTTAATATTTTTGTGTTTTGTTTTTTTTACTAACTTTTAGCCCCCTTAGGGACTAGAACCCTTGTCCCATTCACCCTGATAGATCTCTATCAGAGTGAATAGGATCTCGCACTCTCCCTGCTGCCCTGTGCTCTGTGCACACAGCAGCATGGAGCTGACTATGGCAGCCAGGGCTTCAATAGCGTCCTGGCTGCCATGGTAACCGATCGGAGCCCCAGGCTTACACTGCTGGGGCTCCGATCGGAGGAGCAGGGGAGAGGGGATCCTGTGGCCACTGCCACCAATGATTAGAACTGGGGGGGGGGGGGGGCGCACTGCGCCACCAAGGTTTTTACTATTGGGATGGGGGTGGGGGGCGCACTGCGCCACCAATGACTAATACTAGGGGGCTTGAGGGGGGGGGCGCACTGCGCCACCAATGTTTTTACTATTGGGGGTGGGGGGCGCACTGCTTGAGGGGGGGGGGCGCACTGCGCCACCAATGAAGATACCTCTCTTTCACATACAGGAGGCGGGAGCTGGCTGCAGAATCACATAGCCGGCTCCCGACCTCTATGAGCGGTAGCTGCGATCCGCGGCACCTAAGAGGTTAACTACCGCGGACCGCAGCTGCCGTTCATAGAGGTCGGGAGCCGGCTATGTGATTCTGCAGCCAGCTCCCGCCTCCTGTATTTGAATTAATGAAAGACTCATCTTCATTGGTGGCGCAGCGGCCACAGCCCCTCCTCTTGTCTTCCGTCCTGTCATTGGAGGCAGCGGCAGCAGCATCACAGGGGGAGGAGACACTGCTTCCTTCTCCCCTGTGCTGCGGAGGGAACACAGAACGCGCTGAGAGCAGCGCGTTCTGTGTTCCCAATACGTTATCGGTATATCGGCAAAATAGATGCCGATACCGATAACGTTCAAAATCCTCAATATCGGCCGATAATATCGGCCAAACCGATAATCGGTCGATCCCTACTACCTAACCAAGGGGCCTAAAACTATCCTAAAACTATCAGTCAATACCAGTGGGAAAAAAAAGTGACAGTTTACACTGATCACTTTTTTCCCTTTCACTAGGTGATTGACAGGGGCGATCAAGGGGTGATCAAGGGGTTAATTGGGGTGATGGGGGGTGATCTGGGGCTAAGTGTAGTGTTTGGTGGCTACTCACTGTGATGTGTGCTCCTCTGCTGGGACCAACCGACGAAAAGGACCAGCAGAGGAGCACAGAAGCCATTTAACACCTTATATTTATAAATATAAGGTGTTAGATGGCTTCTGATTAGATTTTTTGAAAATCGCCAGGCTGCCAGCAACGATCATTGGCTGGCAGGCTGGTGACGAAATTGTTCTTTAACTTTTGCTGGCCCACAATGCGCATGCGCGGGCCGGCTCAGACCGAAATTTCGCATCTCACGAGATGACGCACGGATGCGTCCAGGAGGAATGAATCGACCGCTGCCAGGACGCATCCGTGCGTTAGGCGGTCGGGAAGCAGTTAAAGAGAGCTGTCCATGCTCGGAAGCCATCAAACCTGAATGAACTACAGATGTTTTGTAAAGAGGAATGGTCCAAAATACCTTCAACCAGAATTCAGACTCTCATTGGAACCTACAGGAAGCGTTTAGAGGCTGTAATTTCTGCAAAAGGAGGATCTACTAAATATTGATTTCATGTCTTTTTTGTGGTGCCCAAATTTATGCACCTGCCTTATACAATTATAGCACACTTTCTGTAAATCCAATAAACTTCATTTCACTTCTCCTATATGATATATTTAACTGACATTTTTTATCGCAACAACCAACGATTTATACAGGAAGGTTGTCCAAACTTTCGCATCCCACTGTATATATATATATATATATATATATATATATATTCATAGAAAATCAACGCAGCACTCTTCTTGTAAAAAACGCAGTGTCTTTATTCACACATGTGACACAAAATTATTATTATTCTTTTTTTTTTTGTACCCTGCAGTTGGGTACACCATGCGTTTTTTCCAAAAAATAATAAGTTGGATGAATTGCATTCAATTGCAGCACGCGTCTCTCTATCCTGATGAATTGATGAATTTATTATAGCCAAAGTGATTTTATTGTGATTTTAAAATGCACTTGCACTTTTTATAATATGTGATTGTTTATGTATACTTCAATGTGAAGCTACACCTTATCGGCACAAGCACTTTATATATTTAGATGTATGAGAATATATACCAAGATCACAATACAAGAAGACACTGGAAATAGTGGAATGGAATGAATCGATTTTTTTTTTTAAAAGAACACTTGATTTTGTATCAGCTGTCACTAATTGTAATCACTTGATTAAATGATGTTGTACACATGTATTGAAAAGCTGGATATGTATTTAGATGCCAGCATGTTGTTGGTCTGTGCACTTGGCTTGAGAAGGATCCCGGAAGGGGATTGAAACGTTGCCTATTTTGTGTCACATGTGTGAATAAAGACACTGCGTTTTTTACAAGAAGAGTGCTGCATTGATTTTCTATGAATATACAAGCCTGTTGTCAAAGGTGAGACGCTTGCACCGGATAATCTCTAAAGTGAGTGCTGCCGGAATTCACATACTGGATATCGACTTAAAAGGCGTTGCACCGCACCGTGGAATTGAATGTTACAAGGTAAATCCTATATGAGCATGGAGCACGGCACACATTTGTTTTCATACAATGATAATGATGTTGAAAGGATCATGGCAACTGTGGAGGGCGATGCCTCGTTTCTCAGTATACCCTCAGTAACGAACTTTAAGAGAGACTATGAGAATGTTTAAAAAAAATGTTTATCTCTCGAATTGCATCTCCTGACATTGGTACAATACCATAAAGAAAATCGCATACCAAGAGGGAGGAGAACGCGCTTAAAACCGACTACATATTCTCAAGATGGCGAATATAGAGCACGCTTTGAGGCGATCTCTAATAAATATACACTTGATCTCATTCTTCTGAATATCGAACATTTGCAAAAGGATCTGCGATTACTGAAAATTAAAATGATACATGTAGAGGAATCCTTGAAAACCACAATGTTAATGGAAGATTGTAGTGCTTTTCTTGAGAAACAGAATGTCTTTCTGAAAAGAATGAGGGGTGAACTGGAAAAAACAAAAAGAAGTAAATGGTATCGTGACCAGCAAGATTACACTATTGGACATACGTATAATTGGAACATGGAGAATGTGAATGAGGGAACCACTACTAAAAAATTTAACAACAGAAAGAATCAGTATTTAAGTAGGAATAAAACCGAAAAAGAAAAAACGAAGTGTGAGGTGGATAATAACCAGCCTTTTTTAGGAGGCGCTATTGCGCTTCCCCTCAGGTCAAAAACACAAGAAGAGGTGGGCGCCGACATGGAAGATCCAGAAAGCAGCAAGCCACAGAGGACTTTTCGCAATACGACGTCCAAGGTCTCGAGAAAGAAATGAACAATATAGTGGTAAATATATCCTCACATATACTTGATGAACATGAACTCAAAATTTTTAATAGAGGTTTGACATTTTGTCCACAGGCAAAGATGGATTGGTTCCAGTTGGATCTGGACTTACACCACCTCTTCAGAACATTGAAGCTGAGGGTGTGGTGTGACTCCAGACCCATGGGACCCCATGATGTAGATAATAACGTACAGTCAAATTTGACCTTGAAGCAATTTGATTTGTTTATAAAGAGCGATTTTACACCTGTAATTAATTCACATGCTCTCGAGACATTTATGGAGTCAGTGAAAAGGGATATTGTACAGCTCAAAGATAACGTATGTGGTCAAAATTTGACACAACCTAATGTTTCTAAAGTTGAAATGGATGCATTGAAACGGTTGTCCAGAAACCACAACCTCACCATTAAACCCACTGACAAGGGGGGTGCGGTCGTGGTGATGGACACCCCCAAGTACATCCAGAAGATCAACAGACAGCTGTCTGCCAATGATACGTATGAGGCATTGTCAAGGGATCCCAAATTTGAGATCATGAAAATCATTGAGGAGAAAGTTAACGGGGCCTGAAATGAAGGCACAATAGATGCACAATGTCACGGCCATGCCCATGACCGTGACTCCTTTACCGCATGCGGTTGCCTGCGGTTTTGTATGGGCGTTCAACCACGGGTGAGGGCTGCTTGTCTGTGGCCTCACTTGTGGTTGCCGCGGGCAACCAGTGTTGTTGTTAGCAGCAGAGCAGCCTGAGCGTCGCTAGGCAGCTTGCTGCCCTGGCATGCGGTCTCACCTGACGTTCCTTTTGTTAGGTGTGTTTGTTGTGTGCACTGTGTTGTAAGTTATTGTGTGCACTTTCCCTTTATGTATGTTTGTTTTCCCTTCTGTGTTACTGGAAGGGTTAACTTCCTTCCCAGTGTGTGTGTGATGTCACTGGGTGTGTCTAATCCTTGGGTGTGGCCACTGGGGCCTATAAAGACCCTCTCTCTTGCAGAGCTCAGTAGGTTGCTTCAGCATGCTTGCTGATAGCAGCCTCCTGTGTTTGTTCATCCGCCAGTGAGAGCCACCACTGTGGTCATAGTTTAAGTTTGAGTTTGAGTTCATAGATTTAAGTTAAGGTTTTATGTATGCCTATCTCTTTATGTGTGTGTTGTAGCAAGTTTGTCTGTTGGGATTTTCATATGTCTTTGTGCAGGATAACGGTTCTGGATCCCTGCCTGTTTAGAAACATAGAAACATAGAATGTGTCGGCAGATAAGAACCATTTGGCCCATCTAGTCTGCCCTATATGAGCATTTAGGGATCCAGTCAGCAGGGCTGTGGCAGGTTGCTGAATGTCTGTTCACCTGCCATTTCCGTATTGCTGTTTCTGTCCCCCTTTTCCCAACAGCTTGGCCGTTGAGGCTCCTGCTCCTCCGTGTCAAGGAGGAGTAGGTTGCCTTACCCAGCTCCTAGCTCAGGGATCTGCGGAGGGTAAGATAGGGCTCCGAGGTTCCGGCGCATGGGCCCTCCTACCTTAAAGGTCGGCCCATGCAGGTTAGGAGTTAGGGTCAGGGTAGGAACGCTGTAGGAGGTGACCTGCTCCCTGTCCTGTGGCTTCATGGCCGAGTAGCTACATCAACACCTGGCACCTCACGGCTGAGGGTTTCCCCCATCCTCAGCCGTGACACACAATTGGCACAGTTTCTGGTAGTGAAGTCCCCAGTGACTCCTTTGATATATGTCCTTCCAAAAATCCACAAGAGCTTCATTGATCCCCCGGGCCGCCCGATCACCTCGGGCAGGGGATCAATCTTGTCCAATATTGCAATTTTTTTGGACAGAGCATTGAAGCAGTTTGCGATCGAAGCAAGGTCGTATATCAGGGACACTGGAGACTTTTTGCAGAAGATTGCAAAGATTTCAGTTACAGAGGGTGTGATATTGGCGTCCTTTGACATTGTCTCGTTATACACATCAATAGGGCATGAACAGGGACTTGAAGCGGTACGTAATATGTTACAATATTCCCAATGGCTAAACATTTTTCGGACAAACAGCATAAGGAAAAAGATCCGAAATTTGCAATCCTAGAAAGAATTAATGTGTTAAAAAGAGGGGGGGATAGAACTACTCTTTTGAAAAAATGTGAATTAAAATGGATACATCGCCTTGGTACATTGAAACCGCATGGTTTAAATATAGATTATTGTGTTACAGTGGGTATGAGATAGAGGGTATTGACTCCCGATTGCAGGATTTCCGGACACATTATTACATTGAATGTATAGACCAGTTATGAATTTTTTGCAAAAAATGATATTTTTTCTGTATTACAGATATGGAGTTTCATGGGATGAGAGAGGCATCCTGCATGTGTGTGTGTGTATATATATATATATATATATATATATATATATATATATACAGGTGAAACTCGAAAAAATTAGAATATCGTGCAAAAGTCCATTTATTTCAGTAATGCAAATTAAAAGGAATTGCATTAACCACCTCAGCCCCCTTAGCACCCTTAATGACCAGGCCACTTTTTACACTTCTGACCTACCCTACTTTCACCGTTTATTGCTCGGTCATGCAACTTACCACCCAAATGAATTTTACCTCCTTTTCTTCTCACTAATAGAGCTTTCATTTGGTGGTATTTCATTGCTGCTGACATTTTTACTTTTTTTTGTTATTAATCGAAATTTAACGATTTTTTTGCAAAAAAAAAAGACATTTTTCTGCAAAAAAATGACATTTTTCACTTTCAGTTGTAAAATTTTGCAAAAAAAACGACATCCATATATAAATTTTTCTCTAAATTTATTGTTCTACATGTCTTTAATAAAAAAAAAATGTTTGGGTAAAAAAAAAAAATGGTTTGGGTAAAAGTTATAGCGTTTACAAACTATGGTACAAAAATGTGAATTTCCGCTTTTTGAAGCAGCTCTGACTTTCTGAGCACCTGTCATGTTTCCTGAGGTTCTACAATGCCCAGACAGTACAAACACCTCACAAATGACCCCATTTCGGAAAGTAGACACCCTAAGGTATTCGCTGATGGGCATAGTGAGTTCATATATTTTTTTGGCATAAGTTAGCGGAAATTGTTTTTTTTTTTTTTTTTTTTCTTACAAAGTCTCACTTTCCGCTAACTTGGGACAAAAATTTAAATCTTTCATGGACTCAATATGCCCCTCAGCGAATACCTTGGGGTGTCTTCTTTCCAAAATGGGGTCAGTTTTGGGGTGTTTGTACTGCCCTGGCATTTGAGGGTCTCCGCAATCATTACATGTATGCCCAGCATTAGGAGTTTCTGCTATTCTCCTTATATTGAGCATACAGGTAATGAGATTTTTTTTTTTCCGTTCAGCCTCTGGGCTGAAAGAAAAAAATGAACGGCACAGATTTCTTCATTCGCATCGATCAATGTGGATGAAAAAATCTCTGCCAAAAAAAAAAAGGAGGGGAAAGGCGTCTGCCAGGACATAGGAGCTCCGCCCAACATCCATACCCACTTAGCTCGTATGCCCTGGCAAACCAGATTTCTCCATTCACATCAATCGATGTGGATGAATAAATCATTGCCGGAATTTATTTTATTTTTTTTATATACAAAGTGTTTGCCAAAGCATAGGAACACCGCCACCTCCTCAGCTCATATGCCTTGGCAAACGTATCTTTTACTGCAGAGGAGAAATCTCGTCTTGCAGCGCCGCATACAACGACTTGCGTGTAATCTGACAGCAGCGCAATGCTTCTGTCAGAATGCACATCAGTGCTGCAGCTAGTCGATCGGTTGGTCCACCTGGAAGGTAAAAAAAAAAGAAAAAACACGCCGCAACGCAATAATTTTATTAACTTTGGAACAGAACATATAAACTTTAACTTTTTGAACTGAACATTAACCTTTTTGCTTACTGGTGTTTTTTTTTTGTTTTTTTGTTTTTTACCTTTATAGAACAAACCTCTCCTTCCCCATGGGTCAATGTGCAAAGCGCAAATCGCCCAAAGATGTGGCGAAGTGCGTTATGCACTTTGTCCCATGTGAAAGGAGACGTTTGCAGCAGCTGTGAGTGAATGGGCCCTAATAGCCCTGTGTGCCTGTCCTGGTGAGATGTGATCCCTATGCTAGGTGTACCTGTATGTGGTACTTCCGGAAATACTCCCCTGAGCATAGGGCAGGGTGGTCAGGACAGTCAGGACAGAAATAGCGGGTGTCACGCCTTATTCCACTCCTGCTACAGACACAACATCTTTTTCGGGGTGACGGTAGGGTTGAGGTACCGGCAACGACATTGGGGAAATGTCGCTCGTGTAGACTGCTAACTACACTGGTGGATGGGGCCACGGAACCTTCTGGATACAGGAGGTTCTCGATGATCTCTTCCTGGTATTTTAGGAAGGATCGTGTTCTCCTAGCCTTACTGTAGAGATCAAAACTATTATACAGAGCCAATTGAATCAAATATACAGACACCTTCTTATACCAGCGTCTGGTTCTGCGGGACACTAAATACGGAGACAACATCTGGTCATTGAAGTCCACCCCTCCCATGAGCGCATTATAGTCGTGGACTGAGAGGGGCTTTTCAATGACACGGGTTGCTCGCTCAATTTGGATTGTCGTGTCTGTGTGAATGGAGGAGAGCATGTAAACGTCACGCTTGTCTCTCCATTTCACTGCGAGCAGTTCTTCGTTACACAAGGCAGCCCTCTCCCCCCTTGCAACACGGGTGGTAACGAGCCGTTGGGGGAAGCCCCGGCGACTAGGTTGCACGGTGCCACAGGCGCAAATCTGTTCTAGAAACAAATGCCTAAAGAGGGGCACACTTGTGTAAAAATTGTCCACATAAAGATGGTACCCATTGCCGAATAAGGCTACTTTCACACTAGCGTTCGGAGCGGATCCGTCTGATGTTTCATCAGACGGATCCGCTCCGATAATGCAGACGTTCGCATCCGTTCAGAACGGATGCGTCTGCATTAAAACTTAGAAAATTTTCTAAGTCTGAAAGTAGCCTGAGCGGATCCGTTCAGACTTTACATTGAAAGTCAATGGGGAACGGATCCGCTTGAAGATTGAGCCATATTGTGTCATCTTCAAGCGGATCCGTCCCCATTGACTTACATTGTAAGTCTGGACGGATCCGCTCGCTTCCGCACGGCCAGGCGGACACCCGAACGCTGCAAGCAGCGTTCAGGTGTCCGCTCACTGAGCGGAGGCTGAACGCTGGCAGGCGGATGCATTCTCAGTGGATCCGCCTCCACTGAGAATGCATTGGGGCCAGACGGATGCGTTCGGGGCCGCTCGTGAGCCCCTTCAAACGGTGCGCACGAGCGGACACCCGAACGCTAGTGTGAAAGTAGCCTAAGGGTGACACCAAGTCCCAGACTGTCTTCCCACTGCTCCCCAGGTAGTCAGGGCAACCGACCGGCTCCAGGGTCTGATCTTTTCCCTCATAGACACGAAAATTGTGGGTATAGCCTGTGGCCCTTTCACAGAGCTTATACAATTTGACCCCATACCGGGCACGCTTGCTTGGGATGTATTGTTTGAAGCCAAGGCGCCCGGTAAAATGTATTAGGGACTCGTCTATGCAGATGTTTTGCTCTGGGGTATACAAATCTGCAAATTTCTGGTTGAAATGGTCTATGAGGGGCCGAATTTTGTGGAGCCGGTCAAAAGCTGGGTGGCCTCTGGGACGGGAGGTGGTGTTGTCGCTAAAATGCAGGAAACGCATGATGGTCTCAAATCGTGTCCTGGACATAGCAGCAGAGAACATGGGCATGTGATGAATTGGGTTCGTGGACCAATATGACCGCAATTCATGCTATTTAGTTAGACCCATGTTGAGGAGAAGGCCCAGAAAAATTGTAATTTCGGAAACTTGGACTGGTTTCCACCGGAAAGGCTGGGCATAAAAGCTTCCCGGGTTGGCGGTTATAAATTGTGTGGCATACCGATTTGTTTCTGCCACAACTAAGTCTAAGAGCTCCGCAGTCAAGAACAGCTCAAAAAATCCCAGGGCCGAACCAATCTGAGCCGTCTCAACCCGAACTCCAGACTGGGCGGTGAAAGGGGGAACTAATGGTGCGGCTGAAGTTGGTGACTGCCAATCAGGGTTTGCCAGCACCTCAGGTATTCTAGGGGCTCTACGGGCCTGTCTGCGCGGTGGCTGCGACGGGGTAACTACTGCACGTGCCACCGTACCAGCTTCAACTGCCCTTCTGGTGCTCGCTACTTCACCGTGTTGTACGGCAGTGCTGGTACTAGGTCCAGGAAGGGCTGCGCTGCTGGTGTATGCCTCACCACGTGATCCGGCAGCGCCAGCCCCACTCTGCTGCTCTTGAAGCGGATCCTGCGCAACCTGTGGTCTAGCGACACGGGGCCGGGTACGCCTGGTGCTATCAGGGACCTCAGCCTCCTCGTCCGAACTTTGGGTCAGAGAGCCACTGCTTTCTACAGGTTTATATTCTGACCCGCTAGATTCATCAAATGAGGGTTCCCACTCCTCATCCGACTGGGTCAGAATCCTGTAGGCCTCTTCAGAAGAATACCCCCTGTTTGACATTTGGGCAAGTAAATTTAGGGGTATTCCCTGAGACTACCCAAGAAAAAAAGCAAGCCTGTCTTACAAATGGGAGGCTAGCGAAGTACCGGAGGCCGCTGCGGTTGATAAAAAATATCAAAACTGATATACACGCAGCGCGTGTAAAGTGAATGTGCAGTGATCAAAAAATATATCTTTTTTGTCACTGCGGTGGGGCGGGCGTGGGTGAACGCACGTGTGGGCGACCAATCAGGCCTGATCGGGCAAACACTGCGTTTTGGGTGGAGGGCGAGCTAAGGTGACACTAATACTATTATAGATCTGACCGTGATCAGTTTTGATCACTTACAGATACTATAAAAGTACAAATGCTGATTAGCGATACGCTAAACAGCGAATAAGTGACTGCGGTGGGCTGGGCGCTAACTGATCCCTAAACTACCTAACCAAGGGGCCTAAACTATCCCTAAAACCTAACAGTCAATACCAGTGGGAAAAAAAAGTGACAGTTTACACTGATCACTTTTTTCCTTTTACTAGTGATTGACAGGGGCGATCAAAGGGGTGATCAAAGGGTTAATTGGGGTGCAGGGGGTGATCTGGGGCTAAAGTGTACTGTTGGTGCTACTCACTGTGATCTCTGCTCCTCTGCTGGATCCAACCGACGAAAAGGACCAGCAGAGGAGCAGACAAGCCATATAACAGATCATATTTACTAATATGATCTGTTATATGGCTTGTGATTGGTTTTTTTGAAAATCGCCAGCCTGCCAGCCAATGATCGTTGCTGGAAGGCTGGTGACAAACTTGTACTTTAACTTTTGCCGGCCCGCGATGCGCATGCGCGGGCCGGCTCTGACCGAAATCTCGCGTCTCGTGAGATAACGCATGGATGCGTCTAGGAGGAATGAATCAACCACCTTCCGGACGCATCCGTGCGTTAGGCGGTCCGGAGGTGGTTAATGCAGCTTAAAATTAGAATTTTGTGAAAAGGTTCAATATTCTAGGATCAAAGTGTCACACTCTAGTCAGCTAATTAGTCCATACCCCCTGAGCAAAGGGTACCTCAAAATTGTGACTTTGGGGTTTCATAAGCTATAAGACATAATGATTCAAATTATAACAAATAAAGGCTTGAAATATCTTGCTTTGCATGTAAAGAGTCTATCACATATATTAGTTTCACCTTTTAAGTTGCATTACTGAAATAAATGAACTTTGCACAATATTCGAATTTTTCGAGTTTCATCTGTGTATATATACATATATACACATGTGTCACTCTGGGGCCGGGTCCACACCTCAGCTACCTATATACACTTATATACACATGTGTCACCCTAGGGCCAGGTACACACCTCAGCTACCTATATACAAATATATACACATGTGTCACCCTGGGGCCAGGTCCACACCTCAGTTACCTATATACACATATATACATATATACCCATGTGTCACCCTGGGGCCGGGTCCACACCTCAGCTACCTATATACAAATATATACACATGTGTCACCCTGGGGCCAGGTCCACACCTCAGTTACCTATATACACATATATACACATGTGTCACCCTAGGGCCAGGTACACACCTCAGCTACCTATATACAAATATATACACATGTGTCACCCTGGGGCCAGGTCCACACCTCAGTTACCTATATACACATATATACATATATACCCATGTGTCACCCTGGGGCCGGGTCCACACCTCGGCTATATATACATATATACACATGTGTCACCCTGGGGCCGGGTCCACACCTCAGCTACCTATATACACATATATACATATGTGTTACCCTGGGGTCAGGTCCACACCTCAGCTACCTAAATACACATATATACATATATACCCATGTGTCACCCTGGGGCCAGGTCCACACCTCAGCTACCTATATACACATATATACACATGTGTCACCCTGGGGCTGGGTCCACACCTCAGCTGGTAGCACAACCAGTGACCGCGGTGTAGCTTCTTATATATATATATAAATATATATATATATACACTGCTCAAAAAAATAAAGGGAACACTTAAACAACACAATGTAACTCCAAGTCAATCACACTTCTGTGAAATCAAACTGTCCACTTAGGAAGCAACACTGAGTGACAATCAATTTCACATGCTGTTGTGCAAATGGGATAGACAACAGGTGGAAATTATAGGCAATTAGCAAGACACCCCCAATAAAGGAGTGGTTCTGCAGGTGGTGACCACAGACCACTTCTCAGTTCCTATGCTTCCTGGCTGATGTTTTGGTCACTTTTGAATGCTGGCGGTGCTTTCACTCTAGTGGTAGCATGAGACAGAGTCTACAACCCACACAAGTGGCTTAGGTAGTGCAGCTTATCCAGGATGGCACATCAATGCGAGCTGTGGCAAGAAGGTTTGCTGTGTCTGTCAGCGTAGTGTCCAGAGCATGGAGGCGCTACCAGGAGACAGGGCCCGACGTCCACAGGTGGGGGTTGGGCTTACAGCCCAACACCGTGCAGGACGTTTGGCATTTGCCAGAGAACACCAAGATTGGCAAATTCGCCACTGGCTCCCTGTGCTCTTCACAGATGAAAGCAGGATCACACTGAGCACATGTGACAGACGTGACAGAGTCTTGAGACGCCGTGGAGAACGTTCTGCTGCCTGCAACATCCTCCAGCATGACCGGTTTGGCATTGGATCAGTAAGGGTGTGGGGTGGCATTTCTTTGGAGGGCCGCACAGCCCTCCATGTGCTCGCCAGAGGTAGCCTGACTATCATTAGGTACCGAGATGAGATCCTCAGACCCCTTGTGAGACCATATGCTGGTGCGGTTGGCCCTGGGTTCCTCCTAATGCAAGACAATGCTAGACCTCATGTGGCTGGAGTGTGTCAGCAGTTCCTGCAAGACGAAGGCATTGATGCTATGGACTGGCCCGCCCGTTCCCCAGACCTGAATCCAATTGAGCACATCTGGGACATCATGTCTCGCTCTATCCATCAATGTCACGTTGCACCACAGACTGTCCAGGAGTTGGCAGATGCTTTAGTCCAGGTCTGGGAGGAGATCCCTCAGGAGACCGTCCGCCACCTCATCAGGAGCATGCACAGGCGTTGTAGGGAGGTCATACAGGCACGTGGAGGCCACACACACTACTGAGCCTCATTTTGACTTGTTTTAAGGACATTACATCAAAGTTGGATCAGCCTGTAGTGTGTTTTTATTATTATTATTATTATTATTATTTATTATTAAAGCGCCATTCATTCCATAGCGCTGTACATATGATGAGCGGTGCACATACATAATACAGACAATTGCACTAATCATAAACAAGACAAGTTACAAACTGGTACAGAAGGAGAGAGGGCCCTGCCCGTGAGGGCTTACAATCTATATGGTATGGGTGAAGGACACAGTAGGTGCGAGTTAAGTTGGTCATGGTGGTATAGAGGCAGCGGGGTCACTGGTTGTAGGCTTGTCTGAAGAGGTGGGTTTTCAGGTTTCTTTTGAAGGATTCCAATGAAGGTGAGAGTCTGATATGTTGGGGTAGCGAGTTCCAGAGTATGGGGGATGCACGGGAGAAATCTTGGAGTCGATTGTGGGAAGAGGCAATAAGAGTAGAGGAGAGAAGGAGGTCTTGTGAGGATCGAAGAGTGCGTGTGGGGATGTATCTGGAAAGTAGCTCAGAGATGTAGGGAGGGGACAGGTTATGGACGGCCTTGTATGTATTTGTTAGTACTTTGAAGTGAATTCGCTGGGCAATGGGGAGCCAGTGAAGGGATTGGCAGAGGGGAGAGGCAGAGGAGTAATAGGGGGAGAGGTGGATTAGTCGGGCAGCAGAGTTAAGGATAGATTGGAGGGGTGCGAGAGTGCTAGATGGAAGGCCACAGAGGAGAATGTTGCAGTAGTCTAGGCGAGAGATAATGAGGGCATGTACAAGAATTTTCACAGATTCAAAGTTAAGGAAAGCACGGATGCGGGAGATGTTTTTGAGTTGGAGGCGGCAGGTGGTGGAAAGAGCTTGGATTTGCGGTCGGAAGGAAAGTGCAGAATCCAAGGTCACTCCAAGGCAGCGGACTTTGTTGACCGGGGAGAGTGTGCAGCCATTGATCATGATAGATAGGTCTGTTGAGGGGGTTGAACAAGATGGGGGAAAGATTATGAATTCTGTCTTATCCATGTTAAGTTTTAGAAAGCGAGAGGCGAAGAAGGATGATATAGAAGATAGACATTGTGGGATTCTTGATAGTAAGGTGGTGATTTCTGGACCAGAGAGGTAGATTTGCGTGTTGTCAGCGTAGGAGTGATACTGAAAGCCATGGGACTCTATGAGCTGTCCCAGGCCAAAGGTGTAGATAGAGAAGAGCAGGGGTCCTAGGACAGAGCCTTGCGGGACACCAACAGAGAGGGAATGAGACGAGGAGGTGGTGCGAGAGTGTGAGACGCTAAATGTCCGGTCTGTGAGGTATGATGTGATCCAGAAGAGGGCCAGGTCGGTGATGCCGAAAGATGAGAGAGTTTGCAACAGAAGGGAGTGGTCAACAGTGTCGAAGGCAGAGGACAGGTCAAGAAGAAGGAGGACAGAGTATTGTTTCTTGGTTTTGGCTGTCAGTAGGTCATTGGTGACTTTGGTAAGGGCAGTCTCGGTTGAGTGGTGGGGTCGGAAGCCAGATTGTAGGCGGTCAAAGAGGGAGCAGGAGGAGAGGTGGGAGGACAGTTCTGAATGGACATGTTGTTCAAGTAGCTTTGAGGCATACTTTAATTTTGAGTGTGACTCCAAATCCAGACCTCCGTGGGTTGAAAAATTTGATTTCCATTATTTTTTTTTTGTGTGATTTTGTTGTCAGCACATTCAACTATGTAAAGTATTTCAGAAGAATATTTAATTAATTCAGATCTAGGATGTGTTATTTTTGTGTTCCCTTTATTTTTTTGAGCAGTGTATATATACACATATACACATGTGTCACCCTGGGGCCGGGTCCACACCTCAGCTGGTACTACAACTAGTGACCGCTGTGTAGCTTCTTCTATATATATATATATATATGTGTGTATATAGATAGCTAAGGTGTGGACCCGGCCCCAGGGTGACACATGGGTATATATGTATATATGTGTATATAGGTAGCTGAGGTGTGGACCCAGCCTCAGGGTGACACATGTATATATATATGTATATATGTTTATATGGGTAGCTGAGGTGTGGACCCGGCCCCAGGGTGACACATGGGTATATATGTATATATGTGTATATAGGTAGCTGAGGTGTGGACCTGGCCCCAGGGTGACACGTGGGTATATATGTATATATGTGTATATAGGTAGCTGAGGTGTGGATCTGGCCCCAGGGTGACACGTGTATATATGTATATAGGTAGCTGAGGTGTGGACCTGGCACCAGGGTGACACATGGGTATATATGTGTGTATATAGGTAGCTGAGGTGTGGACCTGGCCCCAGGGTGACACATGTATATATATGTATATATGTGTATATATGTAGCTGAGGTGTGGACCCGGCCCCAGGTTGACACATGTGTATATATGTGTATATATGTATATAGGTAGCTGAGGTAAGGACCTGGCCCCAGGGTGACACATGGGTATATACAGTATGTATATATGTGTGTATATAGGTAGCTGAGGTGTGGACCCGGCCCCAGGGTGACACATGGGTATATATGTGTATATAGGTAGCTGAGGTGTGGACCCAGCCCCAGGGTGACACATGTATATATATGTATATATGTTTATATAGGTAGCTGAGGTGTGGACCCAGCCCCAGGGTGACACATGTATATATATGTATATATGTTTATATAGGTAGCTGAGGTGTGGACCCGGCCCCAGGGTGACACATGTGTATATATGTGTATATAGGTAGCTGAGGTGTGGACCCGGCCCCAGAGTGACACATGTGTATATATATGTGTATATAGATAGCTAAGGTGTGGACCCGGCCCCAGGGTGACACATGGGTATATATGTATATATGTGTATATAGGTAGCTGAGGTGTGGACCCAGCCCCAGGGTGACACGTGTATATATACACATATATACATATATACCCATGTGTCACCCTGGGGCCGGGTCCACACCTCAGCTACCTATATAAAAATATATACATATATATATACATGTGTCACCCTGGGGCTGGGTCCACACCTCAGCTGGTAGCACAACCAGTGACCGCGGTGTAGCTTCTTCTATATATATATATATATATATATATATATATATATATATGTGTATATAGATAGCTAAGGTGTGTACCCGGCCCCAGGGTGACACATGTATATATATGTATATATGTTTATATAGGTAGCTGAGGTGTGGACCTGGCCCCAGGGTGACACGTGTATATATGTGTACATAGGTAGCTGAGGTGTGGACCCGGCCCCAGGGTGACACATGGGTATATATGTATATATGTGTATATAGGTAGCTGAGGTGTGGATCTGGCCCCAGGGTGACACGTGTATATATGTATATAGGTAGCTGAGGTGTGGACCTGGCACCAGGGTGACACATGGGTATATATGTGTGTATATAGGTAGCTGAGGTGTGGACCTGGCCCCAGGGTGACACATGTGTATATATGTATATATGTGTATATATGTAGCTGAGGTGTGGACCCAGCCCCAGGTTGACACATGTGTATATATGTATATAGGTAGCTGAGGTGTGGACCTGGCCCAAGGGTGACACATGTGTATATATGTATATATGTGTATATAGGTAGCTGAGGTGTGGACCCGGCCCCAGGGTGACACATGTGTATATATGTATATATGTGTATATAGGTAGCTGAGGTGTGGACCCGGCCCCAGGGTGACAAATGTGTATATATGTGTATATAGGTAGCTGAGGTGTGGACCCGGCCCCAGGGTGACACATGGGTATATATGTATATATGTGTATATAGGTAGCTGAGGTGTGGACCTGGCCCCAGGGTGACACATGTGTATATATGTATATATGTGTATATAGGTAGCTGAGGTGTGGACCCGGCCCCAGGGTGACACATGTGTATATATGCATATATGTGTATATAGGTAGCTGAGGTGTGGACCCGGCTCCAGAGTGACAAATGGGTATATATGTATATATGTGTATATAGGTAGATGAGGTGTGGACCTGGCCCCAGGGTGACACGTGTATATATGTATATAGGTAGCTGAGGTGTGGACCTGGCCCCAGGGTGACACATGGGTATATATGTGTGTATATAGGTAGCTGAGGTGTGGACCTGGCCCCAGGGTGACACATATGTACAGGGTGGGCCATTTATATGGATACACCTTAATAAAATGGGAATGGTTGGTGATATTAACTTCCTGTTTGTGGCACATTAGTATATGTGAGGGGGGAAACTTTTCAAGATGGGTGGTGACCATGGCGGCCATTTTGAAGTTGGCCATTTTGAATCCAACTTTTGTTTTTTCAATAGGAAGAGGGTCATGTGACACATCAAACTTATTGGGAATTTCACACGAAAAACAATGGTGTGCTTGGTTTTAACGTAACTTTATTCTTTCATGAGTTATTTACAAGTTTCTCTTTGTTTACAGCCATTGACATGTTGCCGAGGTTAACACGTAAGGAGCAGATAGAAATTGTGTTGATGTCTGGTGAACGCAGTAACCGGGTCATTGCAGCAGATTTCAAAGCAAGACACCCTACGAGACCACTCATCTCCCATGCTACAGTTAGCAAACTGCTTGCTAAGTTTCGTGAAACTGGTTCAGTGTTGGATTTGCCAAAATGTGGACGCATGAAATCTGTCTCTAATGAAGAAACATCAGTGGCTGTCCTAGCTTCATTCAGCAAGAGCCCACAGCGTAGCACTCGCCGCATGTCACTGGAGAGTGGCATTAGTCAAACATCCCTTTGGCGGATATTAGCTACTCACAAATGGCACCCTTACAAACTCCAGCTACTGCAGCATCTCAACGAGGATGACCCAGATCGGCAGACTGAATTTGCAGAATGGGCAAAACAAAAATTGGAACAGGACCCTCAGTTTACGCAGAAGATTTTGTTCAGTGATGAGGCAAACTTTTATGTGAATGGTGAAGTTAACAAACAAAACCACCGCTATTGGTCTGACACTAACCCACATTGGATAGATCCCTTCAAGACTGTTAGAACAAAATAATTGATGGTATGGTGTGGTATATGGGTTACAAAGATAGTGGGGCCATTCTTCATGAATGGAAACCTCAAGGCCACGTGATATGCGAAATTGCTACATGATGATGTGTTTCCCTCTTTATGCACTGAAGCTAGCACGTTCCCTGAGTTTTTCCAGCAAGATGGTGCACCACCACATTATGGGTGTCAGGTCCGAGCATTCCTAGATGAACAGTTTCCTGGAAAGTGGATTGGTCGTCGTGGGCCAGTTGAATGGCCCCCAAGGTCTCCCGATCTGACCCCCTTAGACTTTTATCTTTGGGGTCATCTGAAGGCAATTGTCTATGCTGTGAAGATACGAGATGTGCAGCACCTGAAACTACGGATACTGGAAGCCTGTGCTAGCATTTCTCCTGCGGTGTTGCTATCAGTGTGTGAAGAGTGGGAGAAGAGGGTTGCATTGACAATCCAACACAATGGGCAGCACATTGAACACATTTTATAAGTGGTCAGAAACTTGTAAATAACTCATGAAAGAATAAAGTTATGTTAAAACCAAGCACACCATTGTTTTTCTTGTGAAATTCCCAATAAGTTTTGATGTGTCACATGACCCTCTTCCTATTGAAAAAACAAAAGTTGGATTCAAAATGGCCGACTTCAAAATGGCCACCATGGTCACCACCCATCTTGAAAAGTTTCCCCCCTCACATATACTAATGTGCCACAAACAGGAAGTTAATATCACCAACCATTCCCATTTTATTAAGGTGTATCCATATAAATGGCCCACCTGTATATATGTGTATATAGGTAGCTGAGGTGTGGACCCGGCCCCAGGGTGACACATATGTATATATGTGTATATAGGTAGCTGAGGTGTGGACCTGGCCCCAGGGTGACACATGTGTATATATGTATATATGTGTATATAGGTAGCTGAGGTGTGGACCTGGCCCCAGGGTGACACATGGGTATATATGTATATATGTATATATAGGTAGCTGAGGTGTGGACCCGGCCCCAGGGTGACACGTGTATATATGTGTATATATGTAGATGAGGTGTGGACCCGGCCCCAGGGTGACACATGTGTATATATGTATATATGTGTATATATGTAGCTGAGGTGTGGACCCGGCCCCAGGTTGACACATGTGTATATATGTGTATATAGGTAGCTGAGATGTGGACCTGGCCCCAGGGTGACACATGTGTATATATGTGTATATAGGTAGCTGAGGTGTGGACCCGGCCCCAGGGTGACACATGTGTATATATGTATATATGTGTATATAGGTAGCTGAGGTGTGGACCCGGCCCCAGGGTGACACATGTGTATATATGTATATTAGGGCTGCACGATATGGGAATTTTGTGCGATTGCGATTAGGGCCCTAAAAATTGCGATAACGATATGCGATGCAAAATTTTAAGGGAATTGTGCTAGAGGTCTATTTGCTTGGATTTTCCCATATGAGCCACTGACGCGGCTGGGTATGACAAAGTTATAGGGGATCTGTGGATGGCACTGTTATGGGGGATCTGTGGATGGCACTGTTGTGGGGGATCTGTGGATGGCACTGTTGTGGGGAATCTGTGGATGGCGCTGTGTTGTGGGGATCTGTGGATGACGCTGTGTTGTGGGGGATCTGTGGATGACGCTGTGTTGTGGGGGATCTGTGGATGGCGCTGTGTTGTGGGGGATCTGTGGATGGCACTGTTGTGGGGGATCTGTGGATGACGCTGTGTTGTGGGGGATCTGTGGATGGCACTTTTGTGGGGGATCTGTGGATGACGCTGTGTTGTGGGGGATCTGTGGATGACGCTGTGTTGTGGAGGATCTGTGGATGACGCTGTGTTGTGGGGGATCTGTGGATGACGCTGTGTTGTGGGGGATCTGTGGATGACGCTGTGTTGTGGGGGATCTGTGGATGACGCTGTGTTGTGGGGGATCTGTGGAGGACGCTGTTATGGGGTGGATCTGTGGAGGACGCTGTTATGGGGTGGATCTGTGGAGGACGCTGTTATGGGGTGGATCTGTGGAGGACGCTGTTATGGGGTGGAACTTTGGAGGACGCTGTTATGGGGTGGAACTTTGGAGGACGCTGTTATGGGGTGGATCTGTGGAGGACGCTGTTATGGGGTGGATCTGTGGAGGACGCTGTTATGGGGTGGATCTGTGGAGGACGCTGTTATGGGGTGGATCTGTGGAGGACGCTGTTATGGGGTGGATCTGTGGAGGACGCTGTTATGGGGTGGATCTGTGGAGGACGCTGTTATGGGGTGGATCTGTGGAGGACGCTGTTATGGGGTGGATCTGTGGAGGACGCTGTTATGGGGTGGATCTGTGGAGGACGCTGTTATGGGGTGGATCTGTGGAGGACGCTGTTATGGGGTGGATCTGTGGAGGACGCTGTTATGGGGTGGATCTGTGGAGGACGCTGTTATGGGGTGGATCTGTGGAGGACGCTGTTATGGGGTGGATCTGTGGAGGACGCTGTTATGGGGTGGATCTGTGGAGGACGCTGTTATGGGGTGGATCTGTGGAGGACGCTGTTATGGGGTGGATCTGTGGAGGACGCTGTTATGGGGTGGATCTGTGGAGGACGCTGTTATGGGGTGGATCTGTGGAGGACGCTGTTATGGGGTGGATCTGTGGAGGACACTGTTATGGGGTGGATCTGTGGAGGACGCTGTTATAGGGGATGTGTGCTATGACACATAGGGCCATGAGGGGGGGGGGGGGCAGCATAAGACATATAGCATCTTATGCTGGTCCCCCTCATGGCCCTTTGTGTCCCCTCATGTGTCCTAAACTATGCACATAACTGACTTTGTGTGTAAAGTATTTTACAAGTGTGTAAAACAATCTCTCTCCTATTGATAACATGGCCGCCTCTGTACTCACTGTCACTATGAATGCACTACAGCGAGCGGGAGCAGGAGCGTTACTAAGTGACGTCAGACACGCGCCGCCGGTCCCGCTCGCTGCAGTGCATTCATAGTGACAGTGATTACAGAGGCTGGACCTGTTATCAATAGGAGAGAGATTGTTTCACACACTAGTAAAATAATTTACACACAAAGCCAGTTATGTGCGCGGGGCCCCTTCATATATAATCGCGGCATTTTCGGGTCGGCCAAATCGCCATATCGCATTTGCCGATTATCGCGATTCGATTATTTTTTCGATTTATCGTGCAGACCTAATGTATATATGTGTATATATGTAGCTGAGGTGTGGCCCTGGCCCCAGGGTGACACATATGTATATATGTATATATGTGTATATATGTAGCTGAGGTGTGGACCCGGCCCCAGGGTGACACATGTGTATATATGTATATATGTGTATATATGTAGCTGAGGTGTGGACCCGGCCCCAGGGTGACACATGTGTATATATGTATATATGTGTATATACACTGCGTGCAGAATTATTAGGCAAATGAGTATTTTGACCACATCATCCTCTTTATGCATGTTGTCTTACTCCAAGCTGTATAGGCTCGAAAGCCTACTACCAATTAAGCATATTAGGTGATGTGCATCTCTGTAATGAGAAGGGGTGTGGTCTAATGACATCAACACCCTATATCAGGTGTGCATAATTATTAGGCAACTTCCTTTCCTTTGGCAAAATGGGTCAAAAGAAGGACTTGACAGGCTCAGAAAAGTCAAAAATAGTGAGATATCTTGCAGAGGGATGCAGCACTCTTAAAATTGCAAAGCTTCTGAAGCGTGATCATCGAACAATCAAGCGTTTCATTCAAAATAGTCAACAGGGTCGCAAGAAGCGTGTGGAAAAACCAAGGCGCAAAATAACTGCCCATGAACTGAGAAAAGTCAAGCGTGCAGCTGCCAAGATGCCACTTGCCACCAGTTTGGCCATATTTCAGAGCTGCAACATCACTGGAGTGCCCAAAAGCACAAGGTGTGCAATACTCAGAGACATGGCCAAGGTAAGAAAGGCTGAAAGACGACCACCACTGAACAAGACACACAAGCTGAAACGTCAAGACTGGGCCAAGAAATATCTCAAGACTGATTTTTCTAAGGTTTTATGGACTGATGAAATGAGAGTGAGTCTTGATGGGCCAGATGGATGGGCCCGTGGCTGGATTGGTAAAGGGCAGAGAGCTCCAGTCCGACTCAGACGCCAGCAAGGTGGAGGTGGAGTACTGGTTTGGGCTGGTATCATCAAAGATGAGCTTGTGGGGCCTTTTCGGGTTGAGGATGGAGTCAAGCTCAACTCCCAGTCCTACTGCCAGTTTCTGGAAGACACCTTCTTCAAGCAGTGGTACAGGAAGAAGTCTGCATCCTTCAAGAAAAACATGATTTTCATGCAGGACAATGCTCCATCACACGCGTCCAAATATACTCCACAGCGTGGCTGGCAAGAAAGGGTATAAAAGAAGAAAATCTAATGACATGGCCTCCTTGTTCACCTGATGTGAGATTTACAAGGAGGGAAAACAGTACACCTCTCTGAACAGTGTCTGGGAGGCTATGGTTGCTGCTGCACGCAATGTTGATGGTGAACAGATCAAAACACTGACAAAATCCATGGATGGCAGGCTTTTGAGTGTCCTTGCAAAGAAAGGTGGCTATATTGGTCACTGATTTGTTTTTGTTTTGTTTTTGAATGTCAGAAATGTATATTTGTGAATGTTAAGATGTTATATTGGTTTCACTGGTAAAAATAAATAATTGAAATGGGTATATATTTGTTTTTTGTTAAGTTGCCTAATAATTATGCACAGTAATAGTCACCTGCACACACAGATATCCCCTAAAATAGCTAAAACTAAAAACAAACTAAAAACTACTTCCAAAAATATTCAGCTTTGATATTAATGAGTTTTTTGGGTTCATTGAGAACATGGTTGTTGTTCAATAATAAAATTAATCCTCAAAAATACAACTTGCCTAATAATTCTGCACTCCCTGTATGTAGCAGAGGTGTGGACCCGGCCCCAGGGTGACACATGTGTATATATGTATATATGTGTATATAGGTAGCTGAGGTGTGGACCCGGCCCCAGTGTGACACATGTGTATATATGTATATAGTGTATATAGGTAGCTGAGGTGTGGACCTGGCCCCAGGGTGACACATGGGTATATATGTATATATGTGTATATAGGTAGCTGAGGTGTGGACCCGGCCCCAGGGTGACATATACACATATATACACATGTCACCCTGGGGCCGGGTCCAAACCTCAGCTACCTATATACACATATATACATATATACCCATGTGTATATATGTGTATATAGGTAGCTGAGGTGTGGACCCGGCCCCAGGGTGACACATGTGTATATATGTATATATGTGTATATAGGTAGCTGAGGTGTGGACCTGGCCCCAGGATGACACATGGGTATATATGTATATATGTGTATATAGGTAGCTGAGGTGTGGACCTGACCCCAGGGTGACACATATGTATATATGTGTATATAGGTAGCTGAGGTGTGGACCCGGCTCCAGGGTGACACATGTGTATATATGTATATAGTGTATATAGGTAGCTGAGGTGTGGACCCGGCCCCAGTGTGACACATGTGTATATATGTATATAGTGTATAGAGGTAGCTGAGGTGTGGACCTGGCCCCAGGGTGACACATAGGTATATATGTATATATGTGTATATAGGTAGCTGAGGTGTGGACCCGGCCCCAGGGTGACATATACACATATATACACATGTCACCCTGGGGCCGGGTCCACACCTCAGCTATCTATATACACATATATACATATATACCCATGTGTATATATGTGTATATAGGTAGCTGAGGTGTGGACCCGGCCCCAGGGTGACACATGTGTATATATGTATATATGTGTATATAGGTAGCTGAGGTGTGGACCTGGCCCCAGGATGACACATGGGTATATATGTATATATGTGTATATAGGTAGCTGAGGTGTGGACCTGACCCCAGGGTGACACATATGTATATATGTGTATATAGGTAGCTGAGGTGTGGACCCGGCTCCAGGGTGACACATGTGTATATATGTGAATATATGTAGCTGAGGTGTGGACCCGGCCCCAGGGTGACACATGGGTATATATGTGTATATAGGTAGCTAAGGTGTGGACCCGGCCCCAGGGTGACACATGGGTATATATGTATATATGTGTATTTAGGTAGCTGAGGTGTGGACCTGACCCCAGGGTAACACATATGTATATATGTGTATATAGGTAGCTGAGGTGTGGACCTGGCCCCAGGGTGACACATGGGTATATATGTATATATGTGTAAATAGGTAGCTAAGGTGTGGACCCGGCACCAGGGTGACACATGGGTATATATGTATATATGTGTATATAGGTAACTGAGGTGTGGACCTGGCACCAGGGTGACACATGTGTATATATGTGTATATAGGTAGATGAGGTGTGGACCTGGCCCCAGGGTGACACATGGGTGTATATGTGTATATATGTAGCTGAGGTGTGGACCTGGCCCCAGGGTGACACATGGGTATATATGTGTATATAGGTAACTGAGGTGTGGACCTGGCCCCAGGGTGACACATGGGTATATATGTATATATGTGTATTTAGGTAGCTGAGGTGTGGACCTGACCCCAGGGTAACACATATGTATATATGTGTATATAGGTAGCTGAGGTGTGGACCTGGCCCCAGGGTGACACATGGGTATATATGTATATATGTGTATATAGGTAGCTAAGGTGTGGACCCGGCCCCAGGGTGACACATGGGTATATATGTATATATGTGTATATAGGTAGCTGAGGTGTGGACCCGGCCCCAGGGTGACATATACACATATATACATATATGTAGCTGAGGTGTGGACCTGGCCCCAGGGTGACACATGGGTATATATGTATATATGTGTATATATGTAGCTGAGGTGTGGACCTGGCCCCAGGGTGACACATGGGTATATATGTATATATGTGTAGCTGAGGTGTGGACCTGGCCCCAGGGTGACACATGGGTATATATGTATATATGTGTATATAGGTAGCTGAGGTGTGGACCCGGCCCCAGGGTGACACATGGGTATATATGTATATATGTGTATATAGGTAGCTGAGGTGTGGACCCGGCCCCAGGGTGACACATGTATATATATGTATATATGTGTATATATGTAGCTGAGGTGTGGACCTGGCCCCAGGGTGACATATACACATATATACATATATGTAGCTGAGGTGTGGACCTGGCCCCAGGGTGACACATGGGTATATATGTATATATGTGTAGCTGAGGTGTGGACCTGGCCCCAGGGTGACACATGGGTATATATGTATATATGTGTATATATGTAGCTGAGGTGTGGACCTGGCCCCAGGGTGACACATGGGTATATATGTATATATGTGTAGCTGAGGTGTGGACCTGGCCCCAGGGTGACACATGGGTATATATGTATATATGTGTATATAGGTAGCTGAGGTGTGGACCCGGCCCCAGGGTGACACATGGGTATATATGTATATATGTGAATATATGTAGCTGAGGTGTGGACCCGGCCCCAGGGTGACACATGGGTATATATGTATATATGTGTATATAGGTAGCTAAGGTGTGGACCTGGCCCCAGGGTGACACATGGGTATATATGTATATATGTGTATATAGGTAGCTGAGGTGTGGACCTGGCCCCAGGGTGACACATGTATATATGTGTATATATGTGTATATATGTAGCTGAGGTGTGGACCCGGCCCCAGGGTGACACATGGGTATATATGTATATATGTGTATATATGTAGCTGAGGTGTGGACCCGGCCCCAGGGTGACACATGGGTATATATGTATATATGTGTATATAGGTAGCTGAGGTGTGGACCTGGCCCCAGGGTGACACATGGGTATATATGTATATATGTGTATATAGGTAGCTAAGGTGTGGACCCGGCCCCAGGGTGACACATGGGTATATATGTATATATGTGTATATAGGTAGCTAAGGTGTGGACCCGGCCCCGGGGTGACACATGGGTATATATGTATATATGTGTATATAGGTAGCTGAGGTGTGGACCTGGCCCCAGGGTGACACATGGGTATATATGTATATATGTGTATATAGGTAGCTAAGGTGTGGACCCGGCCCCAGGGTGAAACATGGGTATATATGTATATATGTGTATATAGGTAGCTGAGGTGTGGACCCGGCCCCAGGGTGACACATGGGTATATATGTATATATGTGTATATAGGTAGCTGAGGTGTGGACCCGGCCCCAGGGTGACACATGTATATATATGTATATATGTGTATATAGGTAGCTGAGGTGTGGACCTGGCCCCAGGGTGACATATACACATATATACATATATGTAGCTGAGGTGTGGACCTGGCCCCAGGGTGACACATGGGTATATATGTATATATGTGTATATATGTAGCTGAGGTGTGGACCTGGCCCCAGGGTGACACATGGGTATATATGTATATATGTGTAGCTGAGGTGTGGACCTGGCCCCAGGGTGACACATGGGTATATATGTATATATGTGTATATAGGTAGCTGAGGTGTGGACCCGGCCCCAGGGTGACACATGGGTATATATGTATATATGTGAATATATGTAGCTGAGGTGTGGACCCGGCCCCAGGGTGACACATGGGTATATATGTATATATGTGTATATAGGTAGCTAAGGTGTGGACCTGGCCCCAGGGTGACACATGGGTATATATGTATATATGTGTATATAGGTAGCTGAGGTGTGGACCTGGCCCCAGGGTGACACATGTATATATGTGTATATATGTGTATATATGTAGCTGAGGTGTGGACCCGGCCCCAGGGTGACACATGGGTATATATGTATATATGTGTATATAGGTAGCTGAGGTGTGGACCCGGCCCCAGGGTGACACATGGGTATATATGTATATATGTGTATATAGGTAGCTGAGGTGTGGACCCGGCCCCAGGGTGACACATGGGTATATATGTATATATGTGTATATAGGTAGCTGAGGTGTGGACCTGGCCCCAGGGTGACACATGGGTATATATATATATGTGTATATAGGTAGCTAAGGTGTGGACCCGGCCCCAGGGTGACACATGGGTATATATGTATATATGTGTATATAGGTAGCTAAGGTGTGGACCCGGCCCCAGGGTGAAACATGGGTATATATGTATATATGTGTATATAGGTAGCTGAGGTGTGGACCCGGCCCCAGGGTGACATATACACATATATACATATATGTAGCTGAGGTGTGGACCTGGCCCCAGGGTGACACATGGGTATATATGTATATATGTGTATATATGTAGCTGAGGTGTGGACCTGGCCCCAGGGTGACACATGGGTATATATGTATATATGTGTAGCTGAGGTGTGGACCTGGCCCCAGGGTGTCACATGGGTATATATGTATATATGTGTATATAGGTAGCTGAGGTGTGGACCCGGCCCCAGGGTGACACATGGGTATATATGTATATATGTGTATATAGGTAGCTGAGGTGTGGACCTGGCCCCAGGGTGACACATGGGTATATATGTATATATGTGTATATAGGTAGCTGAGGTGTGGACCCGGCCCCAGGGTGACACATGGGTATATATGTATATATGTGTATATAGGTAGCTGAGGTGTGGACCCGGCCCCAGGGTGACACATGTGTATATATGTGTATATAGGTAGCTGAGGTGTGGACCCGGCCCCAGGGTGACATATACACATATATACATATATGTAGCTGAGGTGTGGACCTGGCCCCAGGGTGACACATGGGTATATATGTATATATGTGTATATAGGTAGCTGAGGTGTGGACCTGGCCCCAGGGTGACACATGGGTATATATGTATATATGTGTATATAGGTAGCTGAGGTGTGGACCCGGCCCCAGGGTGACACATGGGTATATATGTATATATGTGTATATAGGTAGCTGAGGTGTGGACCCGGCCCCAGGGTGACACATGTGTATATATGTGTATATAGGTAGCTGAGGTGTGGACCCGGCCCCAGGGTGACATATACACATATATACATATATGTAGCTGAGGTGTGGACCTGGCCCCAGGGTGACACATGGGTATATATGTATATATGTGTATATAGGTAGCTGAGGTGTGGACCCGGCCCCAGGGTGACATATACACATATATACATATATGTAGCTGAGGTGTGGACCTGGCCCCAGGGTGACACATGGGTATATATGTATATATGTGTATATAGGTAGCTGAGGTGTGGACCCGGCCCCAGGGTGACATATACACATATATACATATATGTAGCTGAGGTGTGGACCTGGCCCCAGGGTGACACATGGGTATATATATATATATATATAGATATATATAGATAGATATGAGATGATAGATTTTTATAGACCGAAGATAGATGTATAGAGAGAGAAAGCAGCTCCTAGCAGCAGTCTGCCCATCTCCCACCTCCTGGCATACCGGGCATGCACATAGCTGAGCTTCCATCCTATGGGGCACACATCACCAGCGCCTACAAGCCCTGACTTGTCCAGGAGCACATGTCCCGGCGCCACCGCCTCCTCATCCTAAAAATACCAGCACCGCCTGCAGGATGGACCCGTGTGCCCATTACACTGCCCAGCCTGGCACATACAGAGACCCCACAATGTGTGCCATACATGTACACTACATAGCACTGACCACACCACACATACCCAGCAGCACGCACTGCTCTGCCCCGTCACTGCCCTAGGCACACCATGCTGCCACTTACTTCGGATAAGTCGCTGCGGCTCCGGGGACACAGGACACAGGAGGTTGATGAAATCCCAAGAAATCTGCACGTATCGTCCCCGCGTGGACAGACACAAGCCCCGCCCCTTCTCCTGGGGTTGGGCGGGGTTATGTAAATGCGGTGTGCAGAAGTGTAAACAATGAAGCGTGGTGCAGTGAGAGGTGACGGTGACAGCTGAGGGGCTCACGGCGGAACTTTCAGGAAAGAATTACCACAAATTGTCATTTTTTTTTATACATATCATGAAGGGGCAGCTAAAAACTGGCTTTGTTAGTGGCAGACATACAAGCCTCCCTCCCCACAGTGAAGGCAGCGATAACAGATACAGTAATTCTCCTCAGTCGCTCATTTCTATGGTGATGATGATTTTTTTTTGCCACAATGCGTTTTTTGCTATGGTTTTCTGCAATTGCAACAAAATGACAGTGTTTCACCACATTTTCAGAAAAGTGTGGCTCAACTGCACCGTGCCAGCGATGTAGACATAATGTGGCTAGTGATGAGCAAAGTTATAAGTCGATTGGGCTGCTTCAGCGAAGTTCATAAGAAAATGACGGGGAATGGCAATCGCACTCCCCCATCCCCCCCTCAGATTGAACCCCTCAGATGCAGCATTCATTGCTGCTTGCGGCATCTGACATTAAAATTGAGGCCTTTCAGGGGTTAATCAGGGTAAAAAAAAATACATACCTCATTCATTTGCTCACAGAGAGGGCACCTTGATTAAAGAAACCGCACAAAATCTTGCGCACAAGATTTTGTGAGGTTTCTTCAATCAAGATGGCTGACACAGCCTCACCGCAAGCAAATGGATGATGGGAGTATTTTTCCTAAGGCCTCTTTCACACGGGCGTCCCGGATTTGCTCCAGATGCGTCGCGTGTGCATTGCGGGAAACCCGTGCAAGTGCGCACGCAATTTCAGTCAGACTTCTGAACCCGGACTTCTTCACTGAAGTTCGGGTTTGGGTTAGGTGTTCTGTAGATTTTATTATTTTCCCTTATAGCATGGTTATAAGGGAAAATAATAGCATTCTTAATGCAGAATGCTTACTAAAATGTGGCTTGAGGGGTTAAAAAAATAATAATAAATTAACTCACCTCATCCTCTTGTTCGCGCAACTGGCATCGTCATCTTTCAGGAGCTGCAAAAGGATATTTGATGACGTAATCTCGCTCACACCTGGTGACAGTGGCGTCTCTAGCTTTCAAATTTTGGGGGGCACGCTGGGGGCCAGGACAAAAGTAGGGGGGGCAGTTATAACAACGATACATTTACACAAGTATGCTTAGAAATGCTGCGATACTTTACCCAATACCTAAAACCGCAACAGGGAAGAAAAGTCCTGCTGTCTGTGGTTTAAAAAAGAAAAACAATCACTCAGGTTTCAACATGTCCTAGTTGCCTTTGGATGATACAGTTATAGGGAAGGGGGATCTGTGGATGACACTGCTATGGGGGGGATCTGTAGATAATACTGTTTTGGAGGGGGGTCTGTGGATGACACTGTTATGGAGGGAGATCTGTGGATGACACATACCGTATATAGCATCTTATGCTATATGTGTCATCCACAGATCCACCCCATGACAGTGTCACCCACAGATTCCCCTCCATACCAGTGTCATCCACAGATCCCCCTCCCTATAACAGTGTCATCCACATATCTCCCTCCCCGCCGCTCACAGGAGTGTACATTTGACATTTCTAAACTGTAATCCATATCCTGCAGTAACTTTAAATCAGGATTAAGCGGCCGCTCATCTCTACTAGTACCTTAACCTTACACCACTCGGCGAGCTTCGGTAACAGGACCAGGCTACAGCCTACAGGCACTGCCTGTTAGTTGTTACCGAGCGAGTGCTGATTTCTGCAGGTCAGAGGATACGGATTACAGTTTAGAAGAAATGTACACTCCTGTGAGCGGTCCAGACCAGTGGTGGATCCAGACCCGGGTCTTGGGGAGGGACACTTCCAGATTATTTTCTGTCTGCCGCCAGAAAACAATGGTGCTTATAGAACAGACTACACAGTGTAGAGGTATACTGTATATTGTGTGGCACAGTGTAGGCTATATGTGTATAACATAAACATATTTCACATGAAAACTTACAATTACTTGGGTTGGCCCTTGGGGATCTCGGACACCACTTCAACACTTGGCCGGGGGCTCGGCGGAGCTGATGTTGTGTTTTATCCTAATGAGAAAGATTTCATAATAAGGATTTGGAGAAGGGGCAGAGGGATAGCAGAGCAGGGAGAGGCTGGTGCTGCTACTAGGGGGTCATACCATGGGGGAGTAATAAAGCTCACCATAATGCCACCCCAGTAGAAATAATTCTCCTTATAATGTGATCCCCCATCACGTGCCAGTAATAAGCCCCCCATCATGTGCCAGTAATAAGAGCCCCACAATATGCCAGTAACAAGAGCCCCCCAATGTGCCAGTAACAAGAGCCCCCCAATGTGCCATTAATAAGAGCCCCCCATCACGTGCCAGTATCAAGAGCCCCCCCCCAATGTGCCAGTAACAAAAGCCCCCCATCACGTACCAGTAAAAAGAGCCCTCATCACGAGCCAGTAATAAGAGCCCCCCAATGTGCCAGTAATAAGAGCCCAGCCCCCCATCACGTGCCAGTAATAAGAGCCACCCATCGTGGGCCAGTAACAAGAGCCCCCATCACGTGGCAGTAATAAGAGCCCCCCAATGTGCCAGTAATAAGAGCCCAGCCCCTCCATCACGTGCCAGTAACAGGAGCCCCCCCCATCATGTGCCAGTAATAAGCACCCCCCCATCATGTGCCAGTAATAAGCCCCCCCATCATGTGCCAGTAATAGGAGCCCCCCATGTGCCAGTAATAAGAGCCCCCCATCATGTGCCAGTAACAAGAGCCTCCCCAATGTGCCAGTAACAAGAGCCCAGTCCCTCCATCACGTGCCAGTAACAGGAGCCCCCCCATCATGTGCCAGTAATAAGCACCCCCCCATCATGTGCCAGTAATAAGCCCACCATCATGTGCCAGTAATAAGAGCCACCCCATCATGTGCCAGTAACAAGAGCCCCCCCATCATGTGCCAGTAACAAGAGCCCCCCAATGTGCCAGTAACAAGAGCCCCCCCCCCCAATGTGCCAGTAACAAGAGCCCCCCCATGTGCCAGTAACAAGAGCCCCCCATGTGCCAGTAAGAGCCCCCCCATCATGTGCCAGCCTAGTAACAAGAGCTTAGAGCCCCCCCAATGTGCCAGTAACAAGAGCATCCCCTAATGTGCCTGTAAAACTATTGTACATATAAAAAAAAAAAAAAAAAAATTATACTTACCTCCATGTCAGCAATGCGATACCGGCCTCTTCCGGCCTGTGTCCCACGCTGTACGGCTCAAGCTGCGTGCCTGCAGCCTATCAGAGTAATGCCCCTTTCACACGGGTGAGTATTCCGTGCGGATGCGATGCGTGAGTTGAACACATTGCACCCGCACTGAATACCGACCCATTCATTTCTATGGGGCTGTTAACATGAGCGGTGATTTTCACGCATCACTTGTGCGTTGCGTGAAAATTGCAGCATGCTCTATATTCTGCATTTTTCACGCAACGCAGGCTCCATAGAAGTGAATGGTGTTGCGTGAAAATCGCAAGCATCCGCAAGCAAGTGTGGATGCGGTGCGATTTTCACGCACGGTTGCTAGGAGACGATCGGGATGGAGACCCATTCATTATTATTTCCCCTTATAACATGGTTATAAGGGAAAATAATAGCATTCTGAATACAGAATGCATAGTAAAATAGCGCTGGAGGGGTTAAAAAATAATTTAACTCGCCTTAATCCACTTGCTCGCGCTGCCGGCATCTCGTCTGTCTCCTTCTTTGCTGAACAGGACATGTGGTGATCATTCATTGCAGGAACAGGACCTGTGGTGACGTCACTCCGGTCATAACATGATCCATCACATGATCTTTTACCATGGTGATGGATCATGTGATGGATCATGTGATGACCGGAGTGACGTCACCACAGGTCCTGTTCCTGCAATGAATGCTCACCTAGGTCCTGTTCAGCAAAGGAGACAGAAGGAGATGCCGGGCTGCGCGATCAAGCGGACTAAGGTGAGTTAAATTTTTTATTTTTTTAACCCCTCCAGCGCTATTTTACTATGCATTCTGTATTCAGAATGTGTCACAACCAGACAGCTGAGAAGCTCTGACAGAAGCCTTTCAGAACCTCCTCCTTGAGTTTTCTTTGTTTTGGTTTTCAGTTCCTCATCTCGTTAGTCTCTCTCAGCTGTCATGTAGTTGGACTGATTGCATCCCTTTATATTCCTCCCCATAATGCATTAGTGTGCGGCTTATACAACTTCCTGGAGTGTGTGTGTGCATGCTGTTCCTATTTCCCAGTCTTCTACTAGATAAGTGCTGTACATTCATTTGTGATTTTCTGTTTGCTGGATCCCAGATGACCCTGACTCCCTACGTGTCTAGTGTAGGGAGCCGGTGGTCGTGTCCCCTCACTATTGTAGGGTGTTCAGGTATTATATAGTCGAGGTACGGGGATATGCGATCATCCACCTTTGGGGTGTTCGCATAGGCTGAGCAGTCAGGGAGAGTGCCAGGTCTCATGCAGGGGTCTCCCTTTTGTTCCTTAGTTTTGGATCCAGTGAGTCATAGATTCTTTTGCATTGTCTTGTTCCCTGTACACCTTCCGTGACAGAATGCTATTATTTTCCCTTATAACCGGGGATCTCACTGCACTTACTATTATCCCTGGGCGCCGCTCCGTTCTCCCCCTATGCCCTCCGGTATCTCCGCTCACTAAGTTATAGTAGGCGGAGTCTGCCCTTGTTCTGCTCTAGCGCTGGCCAATCGCATTGCAGAGCTCACAGCCTGGGAGAAAATAACCTCCCAGGCTGTGAGCTCTGCGCTGCGATTGGCCAGCGCTAGAGCAGAACAAGGGCAGACTCCGCCTACTATAACTTAGTGACCGAAGATACCGGAGGACATAGGGGGAGAACGGAGCGGCGCCCAGGGATAATAGTAAGTGCAGTGAGATCCCCGGGCGCCGCTCTCCATGTCTGTATACTTAGTTCACAGTGTCATAATAGGTGAAAGGTCCTCTTTAATTCATCTTGCCTCTATCACGTGTCACTTCATTTATTCACATAAATTACTGTATCAAAATAAAAAGCTAAACTCAACCTGGCTTTGTAAGCAGAAAATCTGCGTAAAAAACGCAATAAAAACTGCACATAAATCCTCACTATTTGGGCTCATGCACACGATAGTATGTATTTTGCAGTCTGCAAAAAACGGATCCTCAAAAAATACAGATGATGTCCTTGTGCATTTCGTATTTAGCAAAAAAGAACAGCTGGCCCTTAATAGAACAGTCCTATCCTTTTCCGTAACAGGGACTTGTAACGGAACGCCTCGCACCCCGACCGGGTACCTCCGTCGATAGATGCTCCTAGTGCTTCCAGAGGACTCCAAGCACTCCCCTTGACACCGTCAGCACTGCAGACCCCACGAACCGCCGAAGCTTGGTGGAGGTCTCGCCGTCTCCTACCCACCCTGGACCTACGACAAGGCTCCAGGCTCTAGTGGGTGAACCTCTCCTAAATCCAGAGACAGGAACCAGGAGAAAGCTCTTACAAGAGCTTATACTCAGGGGAGTATTGTGATATAGCAATCCGCAAGAGTGTAGTTATTCCATCCCCCAAACATGAGCCAAGACTTCATGAAGGTTTAAAACAGGAACACCTTTATTGAGGGCTACCCGCTCATATTTATGCAGGTCCCCATCTGGTGGACACGCCCCTAGTGGACCAGAAGGAAGACTGCGACACAGGACAGATATGCAGCAACTCAGGATACACAGACACAACACATCCCCACAATGCATCATGGTTTCCTCCTCTCTGCCCTGGAGACACCCGAGGAGTAATCCAATTATCTCTCAAGACAAAGGGAAATCGCCAATACACATGTGGGGACAACCGGACAGAAATCACCACCCAAACACACAATGTCACACCCCCACAGCAAACACAGACATTTAACATATTCCCAGATAGCTCAAGTCTGAGTGCATATCATTAGGTGAATGGCACTCAGAATACACAAATACAATACAATTAGCTATCTGGGTACCCTCACATAACAAAATACAATTGCAAACACAGATTTAAGCTGTGCGGCCAGTCTGTCTGCTCCTTTAAAGTTAGTATGGGCCATAATCCTGAGGCAAGAGGCTGATAAACAGGCCTCTCCAAAACCCAGTGGCGAGGTTGGTTTCGCCACACATTTCTTCACATAAATTACTGTATCAAAATAAAAAGCTAAACTCAACCTGGCTTTGTAAGCAGAAAATCTGCGTAAAAAACGCAATAAAAACTGCACATAAATCCTCACTATTTGGGCTCATGCACACGATAGTATGTATTTTGCAGTCGTATTTAGCAGAAAAGAAAAGCTGGCCCTTAATAGAACAGTCTTATCCTTTTCCGTAATAGGGACTATAATAGGATATGTTCTATTTTTTTGTGGAACGGAAATACGGAAACGGAATGCAAATGGAGTAACTTCCGTGTTTTTTGAGGACCTATTGAAATGAATGGTTCTGCATACCATCAGCAAAAAAAACGGAGCGGACACAAAAAGAAAATACGTTTGTGTGCATGAGCCCTTAATTGTGGTTTTTGTTCAGTTTTTATGTTTTTATTGCCAACCCCATTGAAGTCTGTGGGGAGAGCAATACAGATATGGGCTCATGTACACAAACATATTTTTAGTATGTGTATGATCTGTTCTTTTTGTGGTCCGTATATGGAACCATTCACTTCAATATGGCCACAAAAAAATGGAAACTACTCAGTGTGTGTTCTGTGTCCTCATGTCCATTAAGCAAAAAAATGTCCTATTATAGTTTGTCTTACGGACAACGCAGGGGCGTAGCTATAAGGGGTGCAGAGGTAGCAGTCGCTACCGGTCCCAGGAGCCTGAGGGGGCCCAAAGACCCTTGTGCCACATAAGAAGACACCAGTATTATAGAAAGTGCATGCTGGTCAAGTTACACCTCTGGCTGGAGGGAAGGGGTTAGGTCAAGAATTTGGCATGGTGGGGCGAGGGTGAATACCTCAGACAGCATTAAGGCTATGTGCTTCCCTGCCCTGGCCACAGAACACTAAGTGAAGGGGGCCCAAGCTGAACTCTTGCACCAGAGCCCATCAGCCTTTAGCTACACCCCTGGGACAACGATAAGACTGTTCTATTATAGCCCAGCAAAATGTGGAACGCACACGGGCAGTATGTATTGTGGATCTACAATTTGCGGACCCCAAAACAACGATGGTCGTGAACATGAGCCCTAAGGACAGAGTCGCACAAACAATCGACATGCTGCGGATTTTAAACATTTTAAATTCCTCATGACAGGTCAATTTCCATGCATAAAAAAGTGTACATGTGATTTGTCGTTCACGTTGCTAATAATGTATTGTGCTGTGTTTTTTCTGCAAGAGAATCCTCAGGGAAAAACGGCACATAATGTGCAATGTGTGCAGGTACCCTAAAACAATAAAATCAGTCATTTACGTACATTTCTACCCTGAAAAATTGAATATCACACACCCCGAAGAAGCTTGAAAAACACATTAAAAGGGAGTCTTTCACCTCACCTATACTGACCGTTATAAAACACTAACACCATTATCAGCATTATAGTCCCCATATGTGAATGCTACTTACTGTTTAGATGGCCGTCGCTTATTTTCTTAAAAAACACTTTTATCCAATATACAAATTAGGTCTGAAGGTACCCAGGGGCGGCGTTCAAGCGGCCGGTGCCCAGACCCCTCGTCGCTATTGATCTGAAACCCCTCCCCTTTCACCAGTTTGGCCCGCCTAGGTTCTTCTGATAACCTCCTCCCTTCAGTGTGAAATGCCGCGCCTGCGCCGTGCATCCGAATCCCAGCGCCTGCGCACAGCATTACCCATTATGGGCATCGGCATCCATGCGCCGGCCCCAACATCCCGATCTAGCCGGCGGCTACTTCCGCCGGCTAGATCGGGATGTTGGGGCCGGCGTATGCGCAATAAACGCTCGGATGCCGATGCCCACTGGGCGAATACGTAAAATTATATTATCTTCTAAATATTCGCCCACAAGCTAAAACTCTTATAGGGTGAAAAATACGGTATGACTGTATGTGTATATATATATATATATATATATATATATATATATATATATATAGTGGGGTTTTGCTCTGGTAGATAGGCTAGCGGAAGCAGTATAGAGGCAATCACAAAGTCCTTAACCTACACAGTTCGGTGTTTATTTACACATAAGGAAAAACAAAATGACCGATCACATTCAAAGTGTTTGTTCACACCATGCAATGTCCATAGAACAAAATCGTCACCTGGTTAGCAGTTTTCCACCCGCAGTCCACAGCAGGCTTTAGGGGCCTGTTTCCCGACATGCGGCTCTCAGCCCTTTAGCACGGCACAACTTCACAGGTCCCAAAACAAAGAGATTCCCCAGCTTCTCTGTCAGATGGAGGAAAAACCACACCCAGTTGCGATTGCTGGCTGGGTTTTTATATAGACCAAAAAGACCCGGCCTGGAGAGTGGGGAGAAGCCACCCACCCAGCACTTTGGCTTCTCCCAGTAAGAGCCATACTAACAAAAAACAGTGTCAGTCAGCACTCGCTGCCCCTGACACTTAAAACTACCGGCTCTTACCTCACCAGGCCAGGAATCTCGGTGACACATACCTTCCATCAATGACGGCCCCTTGCGCCTTCCTACATACCTCCTGTCTTTGTTCAACCCTGAGGGGGTGAACACCCGCCAGACAGTGTACCCAGGACAGCGCATCAGCTTTTCCCTGTAACCTGCCTGCCCTATATTCCATGGAAAACTTGAAGTTTTGTAAAGATAAGAACCATCTGGTGACCCGAGCATTCCTCTCTTTAGCTCATCCACTTGAGAGGGGAGTGGTCGGTCACCAGACGGAACTTTCTCCCTAACAGATAATAGAGGAGAGACTTGAGTGCCCACTTGATTGCCAGGCACTCTCTCTCCACTATACTGTACCTAGTCTCGGCTGGGGTAAGCTTCCAGCTCAGGAAAACAACAGGATGTTCCTCCCCATTGATCTCCTGAGAGATTACAGCTCCAAGGCCTACTTCAGAGGCATCGGTCTATACCACAAACTCCCACTTGAAGTCAGGCGTCACCAATACCGGAGACCCACACAGGGCAGACTTCAAAGCGGAGAAAGCCTTTTCAGCCTGCTCATTCACTGAACCGTCACTGACTTGCGTCCCTTCAAAAAGCCTGTCAATGGTGCGGCGACTGTAGTAAAATTGGGGACAAACCTCACATAGTACTCCACCATACTCAGGAACAACTTTACTTGCCGAGTAGTGACAGGTCGGGACCAATTCCTAATTGCCTCGATTTTGTTCACCTGAGGTTTGATAGTTCCGCGTCCAATTACATACCCTAGGTACTTGGTCTCTTTTAACTCTATCGTGCATTTTTTGGGTTAGCGGTTAAGCCAGCCTTCCTAAGGGATTCCACTACAGCTTGTACTTTAGGTTGGTGATTTTCCCAGTCGGTGCTGTGGATAACGATATCATCCAGGTACACCGAAGCGTACTGACGATGTGGACGGAGTACAATGTCCATTAGCCTTTGAAACGTGGCGGGAGCGCCATGTAGACCAAAGGGTAATACCTTGTACTGATACAGCCCCTCTGGCGTGATGAAAGCCGTTTTTTCCTTGGTAGCCTCTGTCAAGGGTACCTGCCAGTACCCTTTGGTGATGTCCAAAATAGAAAAATACTGGCCCAACTTCTCAATAAGCTCATCCACTAGGGGCATGGGATATGCGTCAAACTTGGACACCTCATTCAGTTTGCAGAAGTCGTTACAGAACCGCAATGTCCCGTCCGGCTTGGGTATTAAGACTATCGGACTGGCCCATTCACTTTTTGACTTCTCGATGACACCTAGCTGGAGCATTAGCTGCACTTCCCCCTCGATGGCTTGTCGCCGACTAGTGATGAGCGGCAGGGGTCATATTCGAATTTGCGATATTTCACGAATATTTTGTAGAATATTCGTCGAATATTCGCAAATTAGAATATTCAATGTTTTTTTTACTCGAAAAATCGGCAAGGTAATGATCGTGTAATATGCAAATTTTCGTCATGCAAATTTTTATTGCGATTTTTTCAACTTACAACTATTAGACAAAGAAGATTATAGCACTATATTAGCTAAATTGCTCTATATTCTTTTTTTATTCGAATATTCGCTATATTGCTATATATTCTTGTTTTAGAATATTTCGAATATTCGAAAAAACGAAGTTATAGCAATATAGCAAATATTCGAAAAATAAACGAATAAAGAGCAATTTAGCTAATATAGTGCTATAATCTTCTTTGTCTAATAGTTGAACAAATCGCAATAAAAATTTGCATTACGAAAATTCGCAAACAACACTACTCCTAAAGTCAAATATACTGCAGCCTTCTCATTGGCCCACAAGCTAGAAGCAGGGAGGGATCATGTGTACTGATTAAAAAAAAATTTGAATATTCGAAATTACGAATATATATCACCATATTCGAAATATTCACGATGTTTCAAAGTACCTATATTCGCGATAAAAATTCAAAATTTGAATATTCGGGATCAACACTATCGCCGACCCTCGGGTACCCGGTATGGTTTTAGCCGGACTTTTGCCTGATGCTCAGTGATAATGTCATGTCGGACTATGGGAGTGCGTCCAGGGAGGTCCGAGAACACATCCGTGTTCTGACTAATGAACTCCGTGGCTTCCTGAGCCTGTTTAGAGGAGAGGTTGTCAGCAATTTTCACTGTGGCAGCCGCTTCCTTTTCTTCAGACCGAGGGGCCAAAACCACTTCCCCTAGGAACCCTGGTCATGGGCTGTCTTCAGTATAGGCTTCCCTATCTTTCCAGGGTTTGAGCAGATTCACATGGTACACCTGCTCTGGCTTTCTCCTCCCTGGCTGGTGTACCTTGTAATCTACATCTCCAATTTTTTCAAGCACCTCATAGGGCCCCTGCCACCTAGCTAGGAACTTACTGTCTACGGTTGGTACCAAAACCAATACCCGATCACCTGGGTTAAAAGTCCGGTCCCGAGCCTGTTGATTATAGATCCTACTCTGGGCTCGCTACGCTGCCTCCATATGCTCCCTAACCAAAGGTAAAACTGTTTCCATCCGTCCTTGCATCTGGGTGATGTACTCAACAACATTTCTGTGCAGTGTGGGTTGTTGTTCCCATGCCTCTTTGGCCACGTCTAACAGACCACGAGGGTGTCTGCCGTATAGCAGTTCGAAGCCGAAAACCCGGTAGAAGCCTGGGGCACCTCTTGCACTGCGAACATGATATAGGGCAGAAGAAGGTCCCAGTCCCTCCCATCCTTAGAGACCACTCATTTTAGCATATTTTTTAATGTTTGATTAAACCAGGCCATCCGTTTGCAGATGATACACGGACATCCGTAGCTGTTTTATGTGGAGCAACTTACAGAGTTCCCTCATGACCTTGGACATAAATGGGGTCCCTTGGTCAGTCAGAACCTCCTTAAGCAGACCCACTCGAGAAAACATTTCCATTAACTCCTTAGCTATGAGTTTGGCTGATGTATGATGCAGTGGAACTGCCTCCGGGTACCAAGTGGCGTAGTCGAGAACAACCAACATGTGTTGGTGTCCTATAGCAGACTTTGGTACCGGGCCTACGAGATCCATAGCGATTCACTCGAACAGGACCTTAATAATTGGGAGAAGTACCAGGGGACTACGGAAATGTGTCTGGGGGCTCGTTATCTGGCAGGTTGGGCAAGACTTACAAAATGATTCTACCTCTCTGAACACACTGGTCCAGTAAAACCGCAGTAGAATCCGGTCCTGCGTATTTTGCATTCCCAGATGACCCCCGAGAACATGCTGGTGGGCTAACTGTAACACGAGTTTGCGATAAGCCTGGGGCACCGCCAACTGTTCAACGGATTCACCTCGCAGCCCGTTTACTCGATACATTTCTTGACGAACCACAAAACAGGGAAACACCGACTCTGCCCCCGGTTGTTGTGGTTCCCTATCTATTAATAATACATTTTCCCAGGCTCGGGATAGGCTTGGGTCCCGATGTTGTGCAGTACCAAAATTATCCCCGGATACATTGAGGTTGGCTAGCTCCGGACCTGACGGCAAGTCCTACCGTCTCCTACCATCACACTTAGCGGGGTTGTCTCCCCCTCTTCCACCGAAGTGGCGGTCACCCTTACCGCTGGCCCTTCGGGTCACATCTGTCTCACGGGTATCGGTAACTTTCCCTTCGCGGCCGCTCCCGCCAGGCAGGCCTCCTCGCCCCATACTGGCGAAGATTTTACATTTTAAAGATCGGGACACTATCCTACGCCAGTCAAGGGACAATGATGAGATGGTCCTGAATGGGGTCAGAGTGTCCATTTTTCCGGATTATTCTGCAGCACGCCAGACCTGCAGGGTATAGCGAAGCGAGGTCACGGTTATAGGCAATCGAGGGTTGCTCACTATATTGGAAAACCCTGGGCAGGCATGCAGCAGTGAATGAGAGGTAGACACAGTTCCTCTGGGGCACACTCTGTATATAGGGACCAGGCCTGATGGTGGATGAGGTGCCCTGGATGTTACAGGTATTTTTAGTGCCTGGGGCAAGGTCCCTGTTGGATTCGTGACGCCAGTGCCTGTAACGGTGGCACACCGATTTATAGGAGTAGTAAATGAGTACACAGTTGGTGAACTAAACGTTGCTTTACTTGGTGGAAAAACAGTCCAACTTTGTACAGACAGTTACAGTTGATAAAGATGATGCAGTCCCTTGAACAATACTCCACAAGCAGGTTTTCTTTCAATAACGGCAGGTATAAATCATGCAAGATACTTGGAGGGCAAACAGTTAATGCTTTGCAGTGCAATGCTGCTCTATCACCTTCAGCTATTCTAGCTGGCTGGATCCCAAGGCCCGGATGCCTAATTGCTGGCTTTAATCCTTGGTATATAAATCCTTCCTCCAGTATTGACCCTTGCTCTTTACTGTATAGTACTTCTGCCCATCAAGTTACTTATCTGAACTTGTATTATCCTTGCCTGGTAGGGAAGCTGCAGGTTTCTCCCAGGAGGTGCTGTCCTGCAACTGGGGTGTCTCTACTGAGCTAATCCTAGCCTCAGGAGCTTCAGGTGGACGAAGTAACTCCTCTAGTCCCCTGGAATGAACTACCACTCCCCTGCCTGGGCCTTCCTATATAAATCTAGGGCTCTCTGGCTCCCTCTAATGTCTGGGAGGCTAAACTGCACCCTAACTAGGCATGACACCAGTTAAACACAGGGAAATGCATACACATAACATTAAATGTAATAAAGACACATTAACCCCTTTTGTGCAGTGCCCACCTTAACCTAGTGGGACACTACATACCACCACGCTATAACGTTGCCCGTCCTCGGCGCAACATGGAGGGTCCCTGCCCGGCTGGATACTGCAGCCTGAAAGACAAAATGAGAACCGGCATACATGGCAAACATCACAGCAACAATACAAACATTAAACTGAAGGAATGGTGAAAAGGGGCGTCGTTCTCTTCTCTCAGGATAATGGAAGGGAACAGGGGCGCTGACCTGGTGCAGCGTATCAATAAACCAGGATAGTCCATAAATGCAAATTGTCCATAATATAACAGTAGAACAATATAAAACGATGTAAAGTTCTTGGAGGCTCAAGGAACAAATATGAGTCCGTACCCAGGCTTGCAACAGAGTTAAACAGGGGTTTCCCGTGAGGGGCTACCTGGGCTCATGATGTAGTCCTCAAACCTCACAGGTGGGTGTCCCCTGGTAGAACGGGTAGACCTCCTTAGTGGCGGAGATTCTTCCTGCCTGGACTTAGGAAGGTCAAGGGAGCTCACTGCCTCTGGAACTTCTTCAGGAGCTCTTGGAGGTGAAGTCTCGTGAGACGGGAGACCAACAGGAACAGGAGCAGGAACCAACAAATTCAGCCAAGGCGTGAGGGCCCAGTGGAGCGGCTCTTTATCATGGATCAAGTTCTCCACAGCCTGCATAGGGTCCATAGGTGGAGCCGGCAATTCCTCCTCAGCAGGCTCAGGCTCCATCTCCTCCGCCGCTGGTTCTCCTTCAATACAGGGCTTGAGGCGGTTCCGGTGAACAACTTGGGGACCTTTTCCTTCTCTGGAGACCTGGTATATGTGGGCTGCAGCATTAGGTATGGCAGTAACCAGGTAGAGAATCCTTTCCCATTTGCTGTCCAACTTGCTGGTCCGGTGGTTGTTTTTCAACCAAACCTTGTCTCCAAGAGCCAGGGGTCCCGCATGGGCAGTCTGGTCGTAGTCTTTTTGCTGGCGTTCCCGGACTTTCTCCATGCGTTCTTGCACAATCTCCTTGGCATTAAGAAGACGCCTCTGGTGCTCCACTACCCAATCAGTCCTGGGCAGTGGGTTGATCACATCCGGCACTTGTACCCCCAGGGAGTGATCCGCAGGTAATCTCCCTTGTCGCCCAAACATCAGGTAGAACGGGGTGGAACCGGTGGAACAATGGATGGTGTTGTTATAAGTGTACATCAGTTGTGGCCACAGAGTAGGCCAATCACCCCTCGTATCAGGGGGTACTGCTCTCAGCATTTCAATGAGAGTCTTATTCATCTTTTCACAGAGTCAGTTACCTTGCGGATGATAGGCGGTGGTCCGGACTTTCTGGCAGTTGTGCAGCAGGCACATCTCATGGAACAGCTGTGACTCAAACGCAGACCCTTGATCGGTGAGGATCCTTTCTGGACAGCCGTAGGGCAGAAGGAAATGTTTCCAGAACGCCTCCGCTGTAGTCTTGGCTGTCAGGTCTTTCACAGGCACTGCTACGACAAACTTGGTGAAGTGGTCAATTATAGTCATGGCATATGTATACCCAGAGCGACTCGGCTCCAACTTCACATGATCAATCGCGACAAGTTCTAAAGGAGCTGTACTTACAATAGGATGGAGAGGCGCCCTCTGGTCATGGCGTTCCGTCCGCCCCACAGCACAGGCAGTGCATTCTCGGCACCATTTCTCGATATCCTCTCTCATCCCAATCCAATAGAATCTTCTCCGTATAGTGGCCTCAGTCTTTTGCACCCCGAAGTGTCCGGACTGGTTGTGGTACATGTCCAGTACCAGGCTGGCATCCCGACGTGGCAGGAGAATCTGGTAGACTCTATCACAGGACACTGGATCCAGACTCCTTCTGAGCAACAGGCCTCTTTGAAGGAATAGTTGGTGGCGATGTCTCCACAGTCTTACTAGTTCTGGGTCTGCACTCTTCCTGCGGATTCTCTCAGGGATTTTCCCACTGGTAAGGAAGTCAAGCAGTTCACCGAGGACTCTACTTTCGGACTGGAGCTTAATCCATCTTTCTTGATCGCCTCCGGACTCAGGATCATCTGAGGAGGGAAGATCAGCAGCAGGGAGATTTTCAGTACGGATATTATCCTGCTGGGCGAACTTATTGTAGAACGCAGGCATCTCCACTTCTTCCCAGGCATCTTTTAGATCATCTGGGGCCTCTGTAGTGGGAAGCCGCGACAGGGCATCAGCATTATCATTGGAGCGGCCTGCCCGGTACTTCACAGTAAAGTCATAGTTGGCAAGGCGGGAGGCCCATCTTTGCTCCAGTGCCCCTAACCTGGCCGTGTTCAGATGCGCCAGGGGATTATTGTCCGTGAAGGCAACAAACGGTGTGGCAGCGAGATAGTCTTTGAACTTTTCAGTCACAGCCCACACTAAGGCAAGAAACTCCAGCTTGAAAGAACTGTAATTCTGATCATTCTTTTCGGCTCCCTTCAGGGATCTGCTGGCGTAGGCAATTACCCTTTCTTTGTTGTCTTGCACTTGAGCCAACACGGCCCCCAGGCCTCTTTTACTGGCATCCGTGTAGAGGAGGAACGGCTTCTGATAATCTGGGTAACCCAGAACAGGGGGTTCAGTCAACTTCTTCTTTAGGATTTGAAAGGCAATTTCTCGTTCTTGGTTCCATTCAACAGGAATAGGGGTTTTCGGGCTCTTTTTTGGATGCCCCCTCAACAGTTCCTGGATGGGATCCGCAATTTGTGCGAAGTGCGGGATGAAACGCCTCTAGTACCCTGCAAAACTGAGAAAGCTTCTCACCGCTTTCACGGTCGTTGGAGTGGGCCAGTTGCGGACAGCAGCAAGTTTATCAGGATCAGGCTGTATTCCGTCGGCACTGACAACGTGCCCAAGGTATTTGACTGCTGGTTTCAGTAGGTGGCACTTGGTTGGCTTGATCTTAAGGCCATATTTAGCAAGAACTTGAAACACCTCACCCAGGTGCTTTAGATGGTCCTCATACGTTTTGGAGTATACAATGACGTCATCCAGATACAAGAGTACAGTCTCAAAATTCCTATGGCCTAAACAACGTTCCATCAGCCTCTGGAACGTTCCTGGAGCGTTACACAGTCCAAACGGCATATAATTGAATTCAAACAGGCCCATAGGTGTAGTGAAAGCAGTCTTTTCTCGATCTTCTGGGGCCATGGGTACTTGCCAGTACCCACTGGTTAAGTCCAAAGTAGAGAAATAGGCTGATGACCCCAGAGCAGTCAAGGACTCCTCAATGCGTGGCAATGGATATGCATCTTTGTGGGTGATTTGATTAATTTTCCTGTAATCCACGCAGAACCTTATGCTGCCATCTTTTTTTCGGACAAGAACTAGGGGCGCAGCCCAGGGACTATGGCTGTCCCGAATTATATTAGAGTCTTTCATCTCTTTTATCATTTCTTTCACAGACTGATAGGTAGTAGGTGCTATGGGTCTGTGCCTCTCCTTAATAGGAGGATGAGAGCCAGTGGGTATGGTGTGTTTGATTACACTGACCTCTCCGTAGTCTGTGGAGTGCTTGCTGAAAGCCTGGTGGTGCTCCTTCACCAGCTTCAGGACTCCCTCTATTTGCTCTTTTGGGGTGGATTTGTTCCCCACATGTAATTCTTCCCACCAGGATGTTGTAGGGGTGCTGCTGCTCTGTGTGGTCTGGAACGCCTCCGTGGCAGGCAGACGGATCACATCCTGGAAAGACACTTGAAAAAGCTGAGCAACTGGGCAGTGTTTAAGGAGAGTAACGGGATGATCACCAAAGTTAATTAAGCGGACAGGCACTTTACCTTGAGACACAGTCACCATGCTCTTGGCTGTCCGTACGAAGGGATGATTTTCAAAGGGAATAGGTTCCACTAGGGCTTGATAGTCCTGGCCCTGGATCCCTAACACCGCACGGCACCACAGGATGATCTGGGAGTTTGGAGGCAGAATTACCGGTCTGTTATCCCGGATCCGGACAGTGCAAATTTCTCCTTTCTTGTTGGCAAACTTTTGTTGAGCACTTAGCACACTAATAGTCTTTTGGATAACTCTTCTGGAAGCAGGTGAGGCTGAAGATATAGTTTGATTTAAGGCGTCAAGCACTTCAGAGTAACAATTTTTCAGAACGTTAGTCCCTAAGATCACAGGGTGTCCTCCTTTATCTCCTGCTTGTACCACAATCACGCCTTGCTGTGGCAGGGTGGCTTCTCCCACTTGAAGGGTAGGTTCCCAATACCCATGCACTTCCACTGGCTTACCGTTGCTGGCGATGATGTCTAGCCAGGACTCTGGTGGCTGGGTGAGAAGACTTGGGTCCCAGAACTTGTCAAAGACAGGCCGTTGAATGGTGGTGACCTGTGACCCAGTATCCAAGAGGGCTTCAAAGGGTACTCCGTTGATGCATATATTAATTTTTGGACGGGATCCTACATACTTAGGCATCCAGCTTGGATCCTTTGGACCTACTGTTCTACCTCCCGAGGGGCGGTCCTCTGCCTCAGGGGTTGCCCGTTTAACTGCCAACACATTGATTCAGTATGTCCATATTTCTTGCAGTGGTGACAGACAGGCTGTTTTCTGCTTCTGGGCCAGTACCTTGGTCGCCCATCAGGCTCTTTTGGATATACGTCTCCATATGCAGGTGGGAGCCTTGGAGGAAGAGGACTTTCATCTTCTACTAATAATGGTCTCTCCCATTCCTCTATCTTCTTGCACACCTTTTCTAGACTTAGAGTAAGATGGTTCACTTGCTCCATGAGGGCTGCCACTACATCCGTGACTGGAGCTTGGGTGGCCTGACTGACCCCTGCAGACCCCACATTAACAGTCTTTGGCTGACAAGCCTGGGGTTCATAGGAGGCTGCCGGCCCTGGAGCCGGGTTCTGGCCCAATATACTGATGGCCAATTCTTTAAAGTCCAGAAAGGCACAGTGGGGGTGTTGAGCTGACAACATGCGTAGCTGGCCCTTTAAATGCTCATTACTTACGCCTGCAATGAATTGCTCTCTAAGAGTCCGGTCCTGGTCCTCAGCTTCTTTAGGATCCACTTGGACTACAGCTCTCAGTGTCTCTTGTAAGGACAGGGCAAAATCACGGAGCGACTCCCCAGGTTGCTGCTTTCTGCTGAAGAAACGCATTTTAACTTCTGACACCGTTCTGGCCTCAAACGTGGTGCCCAAGCGATCAAAGATCTGTTCCAGGCTACTTTTCTCAGAGCGGGGCCACGACATGACTTCCCTGCGGGCGGCCCCTTCCAACTGAGCTAGGAGGATCTCCATTTGCTGTTCGGCATTTATGGGATAAAGCCGGAACAAGGCCAGTATCTGTTCCCTAAAGTCCTTTAACTTATGGGCTTCCCCTGAATAACGTGGGAACCAGGGGGCCCCAAAATAGTACGGCATAGTTAGCGGCATCATGCTTGGCGGTGCCGCGGCGGCAGGGGCCCTAGGGTCGGCTGGGGATACTCCAGAAGGCACGACTGGGGCCACCTGTCCGACTTCCTCAGGTGTGGACATGGCGTTGCTAGGTGGGTATGGCCCTTTAAATGTAGCAGAGCGGACCGGAGCGGCAATGATAATAACTTTTTTTTTTTTTTTTTTTTTTTTCTTCACAGAAAAGTCTTTTGTCGCTAACGGGGCTCCCTCCGGTGCCCTGGCAGGGGTCGAGATCATTCCGGTAAGGTAAATAGCAGAGCCGGCAACAGTTTTAAGTTGGTACTCACTCCGGTGGTGCTCGCTCCAAGTCTCGCGAGATGCGCGGCTACGGGCGTCGGACGTCCTGCGTACAGCGTCAGCAGGTGGGCGCGGCCTCTCGTAGCTCCGGGACTCAGGTAGGCGGCACCTTTTTCTCCAGACAGGGCGGCGTTCTTCCTCCTCGCCGGCTGGGTGATGACTCCGCCTGGTTCTTTTCGCGCCAAAGTCCTCTTTTTCGCGCCAAACAGTTCACCGGGCGCACTTGTAATCCACCTCAGGTTTAAGTGGCAAAATGGCTGTCTATTCACTGACAGCAAGCGGTGGCTTAAACAAGCAGCAAACAGTCCAGAAAACGTTCTCTTCACACCGCTAATTATGACAGTTCTTTGGCCCAGCAATTTTGAATAAAACAATAGGGCTTGGTCACTTTAAGGCAGTCTTTAGCACACAGTTTTATATCCGCAATGGCGCAGGAATGTTCCGTAAATCCTGTTTGTGACGCCAATTTATGCAGCACGCCAGACCTGCAGGGTGTAGCGAAGCGAGGTCACGGTTATAGGCAATCAAGGGTTGCTCACTATATTGGAGAACCCTGGGCAGGCATGCAACAGTGAATGAGAGGTAGACACAGTTCCTCTGGGGCACACTCTGTATATAGGGACCAGGCCTGATGGTGGATGAGGTGCCCTGGATGTTACAGGTATTTTTAGTGCCTGGGGCAAGGTCCCTGTTGGATTCGTGACGCCAGTTGGTGAACTAAACGTTGCTTTACTTGGTGGAAAAACAGTCCAACTTTGTACAGACAGTTACAGTTGATAAAGATGATGCAGTCCCTTGAACAATACTCCACAAGCAGGTTTTCTTTCAATAACGGCAGGTATAAATCATGCAAGATACTTGGAGGGCAAACAGTTAATGCTTTGCAGTGCAATGCTGCTCTATCACCTTCAGCTATTCTAGCTGGCTGGATCCCAAGGCCCGGATGCCTAATTGCTGGCTTTAATCCTTGGTATATAAATCCTTCCTCCAGTATTGACCCTTGCTCTTTACTGTATAGTACTTCTGCCCATCAAGTTACTTATCTGAACTTGTATTATCCTTGCTTGGTAGGGAAGCTGCAGGTTTCTCCCAGGAGGTGCTGTCCTGCAACTGGGGTGTCTCTACTGAGCTAATCCTAGCCTCAGGAGCTTCAGGTGGACGAAGTAACTCCTCTAGTCCCCTGGAATGAACTACCACTCCCCTGCCTGGGCCTTCCTATATATATCTAGGGCTCTCTGGCTCCCTCTAATGTCTGGGAGGCTAAACTGCACCCTAACTAGGCATGACACCAGTTAAACACAGGGAAATGCATACACATAACATTAAATGTAATAAAGACACATTAACCCCTTTTGTGCAGTGCCCACCTTAACCTAGTGGGACACTACAATTCCAATGAGGTGCAGCGGAGGAGGAGCAGATTTATAGATATAAAGAAAAGGCTCAGAGTGCTACAAGTTCCGTACGCCATGTTGTTCCCGGCTAGATTGCGAGTGGTGGCGTTGGGATCCACCAGATTTTTTGAGGACCCTGATGAAGCAACACAGTGGCTGGACGTCCATGAGCGGCAACTGAGAAGTGGAGCCCTGGACACTTGAAGGAAATAGTTTGCAGTTTGTGTTCACTTTATATGCATAGGACTGCACCCTAATGTCACTTTAATGTTACACCAGTTATAAAGTGTATTGAGTGTTGCTACCACATGGTAGATCCTGATGCAGGAGTAGGAAGTTGGGATAAGAAATGTGTTTCCCAGTTGTGGAGAGGATTCTCTACCTGAGGGAGAGTGTTGGAATCAGAAATGATTTTTGTTCAGCATTGGGCATGGTGCTTACAGATTGCCCTGAGTTAGAGTTGGATGTTTGGGAGGGGGGGGTTGTAGGGTGACCACATTTCCAAACTGCCATTCAGGGACACCCGCCCCGGCCCCCCCGCACCCATGTCCACTCCCCAAAAAATATGATTTTTGATACTTTTTAAAAAAAAATTAAGTCACTTAGTGATCAGTTGATGCTACTGTGCCCCATCAGATGCTGCCAGTGTGCCAATCAGTTGATGCTACTGTGCCCCATCAGATGCTGCCAGTGTGCCAATCAGTTGATGCTACTGTGCCCCATCAGATGCTGCCAGTGTGCCAATCAGTTGATGCTACTGTGCCCCATCAGATGCTGCCAGTGTGCCGATCAATTGATGCTACTGTGCCCCATCAGATGCTGCCAGTGTGCCGATCAATTGATGCTACTGTGCCCCATCAGATGCTGCCAGTGTGCCCATGAATTGTCGCAAACTGTGCCTCATCAGATGCTGCCAGTGTGCCTATCAATTGCCGCTACTGTGCCCATCAGATCAGATGCTGCTAGTGTGTCAATTAATTGTCACTACTGTGCCCCATCAAATGCTGCCAGTGTGCTAATGAATTGTCGCTACTGTGCCCCCATCAGATGCTGCCAGTGTGCCCATGAATTGTCGCTACTGTGCCCCATCAAATGCCAGTGTGCCCATAAATTGTTGCTAGGCACAGTAGCAACAATTCATGGGCACACTGGCATTTGATGGGGCACAGTAGTGACAATTTACGTGCACACTGGCATTTGATGGGGCACAGTAGCGACAATTCATAGGAACACTGGCAGCATCTGATGGGGGCACAGTAGCGACAATTCATTAGCACACTGGCAGCATCTGATGGGGGGCACAGTAGCGACAATTCATGGGCACACTGGCATTTGATGGGGCACAGTCCATCAAATGCCAGTGTGCCCATGAATTGTCGCTACTGTGCCCCCATCAGATGCTGCCAGTGTGCCCAACTGCCCATGAATTGTCGCTATTGTGCCCCATCAAATGCCAGTGTGCCCATAAATTGTCGCTACTGTGCGCCATCAAATGCCAGTGTGCCCATAGATTGTCGCTACTGTGCCCCATCAGATGCTGCCACCCAGTGTCAATTGCCCCTATTTGCTCACCTTTTGGAGTCATATAATGGAGATGGAGTGACTGTCTCCTCGTCTGGTCACTGGTGGTGGTGGAGCAGGGCAGGGCAGTCTTGCGCCGGTGTTCTTCCAGTCAGGACTCGAGGAGGCACTGGCGTCTGGCAGCCGGTGGGACACGTGGTCACCCTATCTCACCAGCTTGGTAGCTCTGTAGGGGCCCGGGCCTATGATGCGGTGCTCCATGTCCCCGGCCCGGTCGCCTCTCCCCGGTGTTGCTGTGTCTCCAGGAGACGGGCACAGTTTGAATCTTGTACCTGAGCGACGGCGGCCGCCTATTGGCTTTGGGGACACCACGTGACGTCTCTGGGGAGTGAAGGAGGAGGCGTCGGGGGCGGCGCAGGGTTTTCTTCTTCTCACTTGCTGGGGCAGCTGCGTGCAGTGTGCAGGGTGTGGAGTCGGAGCCACAGAGAGAGCGGGACATGGTGACGTCACTGGTTGCTACACGCCAAGCGGGGCAGCCGTAGCAACCAGTGATTTAGGATGAATTAATTACAACAGCACTGCGGCAGCAGCGGCAGTGAATGTTGCAGACTGGCAGGCAGTTGATTCCGGGACTCTCTATTGTCCCGGTTTGAAGGCTCCCGGGACAAAAACGTAAATTACGGGACGATCCCGGGCAAACCGGGACACGTGGTCACCCTAGCCGGGGTTGGGGTTACTGTTCAAAGTAGCCTGATCACTGGGGAGGGGGAGGGTGACGGGTCAGAGATGGGTGAGGGGCGTGAATTATGAGAGAGTGACATTAGTATGGGGTGTGAGATTCAAATATGCTGTAATCTTTCATCATGACACAGGTGATTAAAGTGTTGAGCTGGAATGTGAGGGGAATGGCTGATGCACGAAAACGACAATGTATATTTCAATATTTGGGTCGGTTTCAGCCAGCTATCTGCTGTCTGCAGGAAACGCATTTGTCCAATGATAATGTGCAGTGGCTGAACAAAAATTGGGTAGGTCATGTGGTACATTCAATCCATTCCTCTCACTCCAGGGGCGTAAGTGTGATTGTGCATAAAAGTATAAGGTATGAACATCTGAAGCAATGTGTGGATGCTGAGGGCAGGTATGTGTGTGTAGTGTGCAAGATTGATGGGATTCAGGTGGTGTTGGTGTCAGTGTATGTGCCTCCACCGTTTGCTTCCCCTTTGATACGGGATATTATGACCTTTGTGGCGGACTTCCCTGGACTGCCGTGGCTGCTAGTGGGGGACTTCAATTGTACATTGAATGACTCCATAGATAGATGTCGGGTAGAAGGTGCCAGTGGATCACCGGGGAGTGTGGCTCTTAAGAATATTATGAGGGAAACTGGTTTACTTGATGCTTGGAGGCTGCGCAACCCGGATAAGCGGGTGTTTTCATGTAGATCTGCTACGCATCATTCATTATCACGCATAGATCTGGCTTTGGTTAATGATGTTATGCTACCACTGATAAGAGATGTTATTTATCACCCTCGGTCGTTGTCTGACCATTCCTTGGTGCAGATTGATTTGTGCCTGGGCGTGCTTAGGCAGGGACCGAGGTTGTGGAAATGTAACCCGCATTGGCTGAATGTACTTGGTTATTTGTCTGAGATTACTCTGGAGGTCAGGGAGTACTTTTCTATTAATGGAGGGACGGCTTCAATACACGGAGTCTGGGATGCCATGAAAGCGTTTTTGAGAGGTGTACTGATCAAAGAAATTAGTAAGCATAAATCTAAATCCAGAGAGGCAGATGTTAAAGCTCATGTACAAGTAACAGAGGCTGAAAGGGAGTTTGGTAGAATCCCCACCATGGCTATTAGTGAGGCGCTGGAGGTAGCTCAGGAACAACTGAGGTGTCATCTACTACAGGCTGCAGAGAGGAAACGTAGTTTTTACCGCCAAAGATCTTTTGAGGATGGAGAGAAAGTTGGGCATCTGCTCTCAGTGGTTTCTCAGGCACAGAGGGGTTCTTATTGTATACAAGAGCTAATGGATGGAAATGGGAATAGTAGCCAGGATACAAAAGGGATATTAGATATTCTAAAAGGTTTTTATGTCTCTCTCTATGCTTCCAAGGCGTCTAGCTCGGAGGAGGCCTTGTCCGCCTTTCTGGCTGAGGCTCAGCTATCAGTGTTATCAGAGGAGGATAGAGAGAGACTGGAAGATCACGCTGGAGGAGTTAGAGGCAGCTCTTGGGGGGATGGCGAATGGTAAGGCGCCGGGGGCAGACGGCATACCAGTGGAGGTGTATAAAAAGTTGCAGGGGGTACTTCTTCCTGAATTACTTAAGGTTCTTGAACATTCTCTGGAGACGGGTTCGCTACCACATTCTATGCAGGAGGCTATCATAGTAGTTATTCCTAAGCCTGGGAAAGATCCCAAAGTTCCTGATTCCTATAGACCAATTTCGCTATTAACAGCAGATGTGAAGCTCCTGGCGAAGGTGTTGGCGAACAGGCTGTCCAGGGTAATCCTAACTATAGTGCACCCGGATCAAACGGGCTTTATGCCTGGGAAATCGACTGCTATAAATATCCGTAGAGTATATGCTAGTCTGAATATTCCAGCTGATAATGGAGGAGATAGGGCCTTACTTGCGTTAGACGCCGCCAAGGCGTTCGACAGTGTTGAATGGAACTACCTATGGGAAACCTTGAGAGTCATGGGCTTTGGTGCTCGATTTATTCAGTGGGTGAAAGTGTTGTATTCAAGTCCAAAGGCACGATCAGAGCTAATGGGAGGCTGTCAGATAGCTTTTCTTTGTCCAGAGGCACCAGACAGGGGTGCCCATTGTCACCCTTGTTGTTTGCTTTAGCAATTGACCCACTTGCAGCCCTTATCCGCCTGTCACCTCATATTGTGGGGTTTAGATATGGTGAGACGCAAAATAAAGTGGCAATGTATGCTGATGACACTATGTTATTTTTGGGTGACACTGGGGGCTCTTTGGATGCGGCCATGGCTTTAATAGATAGATTTGGTGGCTTCTCTGGGCTTCGGATAAATTGGCAGAAGTCTGCCTTGATGCCGGTAGACGGACAGGCACTCTCTGGTGTGCAGGCAGATAGTTTGATACCCTGGGTGGGCAAGTTTAAATATTTGGGGCTATATATAACACCTAGACTGCTGGATTTTGAAGAACTTAATTTAACTCCTTTGCTAAATACTTTTAGGCTGAAGGCAAGGACATGGGGTAGACTCTTTATGTCGGTGGTGGGCAGAGTGAATCTCTTAAAAATGGTAATGATGCCTCAGTTACTATACATATTGAATAATGCCCCTGTATGGATCCCAGTTGAGAGATTTAGGAAAATACATTCAGAGATCTTATCTGGAAATATGGTCAAGCTAGGATTAAGCTGGAGACGCTGCAATATCCCAAGTCTGAAGGTGGCTTGGCTGTTCCTAACGCCTGGATTTATTTCTTAGCCTCCCAGTGTCAACATTTTAAGGGTTGGATGGAATTTCAGCTACCAGATGTGACGGGGAAGATACTGCAACACTGGTTGGGTAATAGGGACCTTATGGGTATTCTGGAGGGTGCAGCGATGCATGGGGGGAGAGAGAAAGTAACGCTTATAGAGCTTATGAAAAAAGTGTGGACAAAGGTGAACAATAACTTGATGCCAGAGTTCATTTCTCTATCAGGAGCCCGAAATTGGGAATCCCATGGAGTAATGAGGATAGGTCAATTGATCGAGACTAATGTATTTAAATCATTTCAAGGCCTACAGCAGGAATTCAACATTCCTAAAGTGTGGTTCTATCAATATTTGCAACTGAGACACGCCTATGATGTCACGATGAGGAAGGGTTGCATTATTGCAAAAATGGATGTGGTCCATAAACTGGTTCTTCCAGCTGGAGGAAAGAGAGGTCTGATATCACAGGTGTATACTCTGCTTTTAGACAAATTTTTGATAGGATTCCCTCTTACAAGGATGAGGAAATGGGAAAAGGATTTGGGGGACATCCCTAAGGAACAGTGGGAAGATATATTGGAGGCAGTCCCGAGAGTGTCTGTAAGTGAACGGGGCAAGTTGTCACAACTGTTTATCATCCACAGAGTCTACAAAACTCCAGTATTTTTACGGAAAATTGGGGTTAGAACTGATGACAATTGTCCAAAATGTATGGTGGAAGGTGCAGATCTGTTTCATATGCTTTGGTCTGTCCAGTGCTAAGTAGTTTTTGGGATGAGGTGTTGACTTTGATTAATCGTAACCTGGAGTTGAGGGTGCAGAAGGACCCAAAGATCTGTGTGTTGGGATATGTGAAGGAGATTGGTGGGGGAGAGGCGGTCAAGGTGGCAGTTGGGAGACTATTGTATGTGGCCAGGAAGTTGATTGCTTTTAGGTGGATCCAGGGGAGTCCGCCAACAGTGGAGGAATTTGTGAGAAAGGTGCATGATATGTTGACTTTAGAGAGGGGAGTGTTTGTTAGGAGAGGATGTCCTCAGAAGTTTGAAAAGTTGTGGAATGAATGGTTGTCTCACACTCATGTCGTAATATAAAAAGGTCTTGAAAATTCATGCTCTGATCTGGGGGGAGGGGTTGGTAGTTGGGGGAGGGGGGGAGGGGATTGTTGGGTTTTAACAGTCAAATAATCTTGTAACTATTTTTTCTTTTTAATGGTATTTACATTATGTACAATAACTGTGGGAGATGTATCAAGTATCTGGATATGTGATAATGTTTTATACAATTCTTTGTATAAGAGACGTGGAGGGGGGAAAATAACAGAAAAATTGTAGACACAAACTGTCTTGTAATATGCCAATTTTATTTGAATAAATAAAAACGATTTGATTGAAAAAAAAAAAAAAAACGACTGCCTCCATTTTATCCGGGGACACAGGTCGTAACCTTGCCGGCTTAACATAGGACATGCACTTGAGCCCAGAAAAAACATAAAAAAATTGTCGGCCTTCAGGCCTGCCTCACTGCGTTTACACGCATCATCCACCAATTGTGGGGTTTTTCTCTGGTAAACAGGCTAACGGACTCAGTGTAGAAGCAATCACAAAGTCTTTAACTTACACAGTTCAGTGTTTATTCACACATAAGGAAAAACAAAAATGACCGATCACAGTCGTAGTGTTTGTTCACACCATGCAATGTCCATAGAACAAAATCGTCACCTGGTTAGCAGTTTTCCACCCACAGTCCACAGCAGGCTTTAGGTGCCTGTTTCCCGGCATGTGGCTCTCAGCCCTTTAGCATAGCACAACTTCACAGGTCCCAAAACAAAGAGATTCCCCAGCTTCTCTATCAGATGGAGGAAAAACCACACCCTGTTGCGATTGCTGGCTGGGTTTTTTATATAGGCCAAAAAGACCCGGCCTGGAGTGTGGGGAGAAGCCACCCACCCAGCACTTTGGCTACTCCCAATAAGAGCCGGCCCGGATCGGCTTTACAGCCATACTAACAAAAAAATGTGTCATTTAGCACTCGCTGCCGCTGACACTTAAAACTACCGGCTCTTACCAGGAATCTCGGTGACACATACCTTCCATCGATGACGGCCCCTTGCTCCTTCATACTATATATATATCAAGCAAATGATGAGGCAGCACTTCGAGCTTTGAGTGAACGGGTGAGGACCCTAAACTTTATTCCAAGCGACGTTTCGGCCTGCTCAATGAGGCCTTTATCAAGCTACATATATAAACTCACAAATACCGCAGCAGCACAGTCGGACCAGGTGCACTGGGTGCAATTCCTCAAAGAGGTAGGCTTCTCCTCCACGATACGTACTTTCCAAATAACGAGGCAGCACTTCCTGCTTTCGGTGACAGGGTGAAGACCCCAAAACTTTATTCCCAGCAACGTTTTGGCCTATTTAATGAGGTCTTTGTCAAGCTATGACAAAGTGCTGCCTCGTTATTTGGAAAGTATATATATATATATATATATATATATATATACAGTAGAGACCAAAAGTTTGGACAGACCTTCTCATTCAAAGAATTTTCTTTATTTTCATGACTATGAAGGCATTAAAACTATGAATTAACACATGTGGAATTATATACATAACAAACAAGTGTGAAACAACTGAAAATATGTCATATTCTAGGTTCTTCAAAGTAGCCACCTTTTGCTTTGATTACTGCTTTGCACACTCTTAGCATTCTCTTGATGAGCTTCAAGAGGTAGTCACCTGAAATGGTCTTCCAACAGTCTTGAAGGAGTTCCAAGAGATGCTTAGCACTTGTTGGCCCTTTTGCCTATACTCTGCGGTCCAGCTCATTCCAAACCATCTTGATTGGGTTCAGGTCCGGTGACTGTGGAGGCCAGGTCATCTGGCGCAGCACCCCATCACTCTCCTTCATGGTCAAATAGCTGTAATGGTCACATCCACACACACAGGGGGAAGGATAGTGACCACTGCGCTCCACCCTCACCCCTGGCCCTGCCTACTTCCCTCACAAGTACTGATGACAGGGGACAACTGGACGACAGTCCCTAACTTAGGATACGTGCAGGGAAGACAGACAATACAAAATATGGAACATGAACGAACCGGGTCAGAACCAAGAGAGCTACGCAGTACAAAGGGTTAAGCAAAGAATGGTCAGGAGAAGCCAGGGTCAAATACCAGGAGAGTAGAGAAGTACAAGAGGAGTCCAAAGAGAGTAGTCAGGTGGGAGCCGAGGTCACAATACCAGGACGGAGGCGCAGTACAGGAGGAGCAGGCAAAGGATCATCAGGGAACGGAATCAGGTGAGTATTCAGTAGTCCAACAAATAGCCAGGAACCTAGAAATTAACAGGCAACCTGTGGCTAGCAGGCTGCCTGTATTTATAGTGGGGAGTGAGGGTCATGTGACGTGGCCAGGGTCACATGACCGACAGACCAACCAGTTGAGCACCGAGTGATCAGCTCGGCGCTCAAGGCAGACTTAGGAGCAGGGAGCCACCCAGCAGTAAAGCCGCCCTGGGAATGAGGTCAAACACAGATTCTCATTCCTAAAGCTAAGCAACAGGTCTGCGGGTAATTGGGGACCGAGTGCACCTTCGGAACCCCGTTACAATAGCACTTACTTTCAAAGTTTTCCCAATTTTTCGGCTGACTGACTGACCTTTATTTCTTAAAGTAATGATGGCCACTCGTTTTTCTTTACTTAGCTGCTTTTTTCTTGCCATAATACAAATTCTAACAGTCTATTCAGTAGGACTATCAGCTGTGTATCCACCTGACTTCTCCTCAACACAACTGATGGTCCCAACCCCATTTATAAGGCAAGAAATCCCACTTATTAAACCTGACAGGGCACACCTGTGAAGTGAAAACCATTTCAGGGGACTACCTCTTGAAGCTCATCAAGAGAATGCCAAGAGCGTGCAAAGCAGTAATCAAAGCAAAAGGTGGCTACTTTGAAGAACCTTGAATATGACATATTTTCAGTTGTTTCACACTTGTTTGTTATGTATATAATTCCACATGTGTTAATTCATAGTTTTGATGCCTTCAGTGTGAATCTGCAATTTTCATAGTCATGAAAATAAAGAAAACTCTTTGAATGAGAAGGTGTGTCCAAACTTTTGGCCTGTACTATATATATATATATATATATATATATATATATATATATATACAGGGGTGGGATTCAAATTTTTAAGAACATTTTCCCTACTCAACGGCAAATATACGGCGTCACAACACATGTTTACATATACATACAATATATATTTGCAACACACATACACATAAATACACCATATACATGGTACACATACATAAATACACCATGTATACACTGCACACACATACCACAGAGCTTTTAAAAAGCCTAAGGAGTAAAACTATCAGTGTTGCGTGAAGGTTTATTTCCAGTGCTGGCCCACACCTCTAACTCCTACCAAAGTCTATCTGTACATGTCCCAACACTGCTTAGTCTCCATTGTGCCCCCCACACAGTAGTTATGCCAGATCTGGGATGGTTGGGAGGTTGCATACATAAACAGACTATATAGACACTACACTCACATAATCACATATACAATATACACCATACAGTATATATATTACACATAGGCTACACTTACAGTAGATTTACCTACACCATATACATTTTATACATTATTTTATACATATATTTGTACCTAGTACTAAAGACATATTTGCATACATATTATATTCTGTGCTATCCAGAATATAGCACCACATACCTCTTATATCCAGTGACTTCTCCTGTGATGCAGACCTTCTCTTTCTTCATCTTCTCCTTTGAGAGCAGACCACCATGATGATTTTTCACCCATCGCTCATCTCTGCAGTTTGACAAAAGACATCTTAGGTTCCTACTTTTTCATCCTCCTTCTACCTTCTTTAACAACTCACCTGCCACCTTTAATATTAATAATAATAATGTGCACTAGTTAAAAAATGCTCCCGTTCTGTGTAGGAAAAAGAAGAAAAAAATCACCAAGTGGTGCCTAGCTGCTACCAAAATATGTATATAAGAGATATGCACTTAGTATAAAATATATAAATAAGGGAATATAAAATACGTAAAAGATGCATACAATAAGGTAGGGGGCTTTGTGCACTTATTAATAAGGACTGGGAGTAAGTGAGTACCCCTTACCAATAAAAGGAGAACTGTTAGTAATCAATAACCATATGATTAGACCATCTGACATCTGGTAGATAGTATCATATGGGGAAACGCTAAAAAGTATTCAAAAATACGTATAAAAAGGTGATATACACCACACTCACTTCACCAGGGAGGGGTGTGATGAGATAAAGCTCAAGAAACCCAAAACAACGACCTCCCTCGCCTGGCTCTCTTGTATAATTGCTGGAAGATACGGCAGTCCAACAGTTTGTACTTCTGGTATATTCCTTTAATAAATCAGTCAGGTAAGCTCAACGCGTTTCAGGGAATAACAGACCCCTTCCTCAGGAGCAGTGAAGGTATTAAATATATACAGAGTATTTTATGAAACACACATTTAAATATAGCATATGGCACTCATTCAAACAAGAGGCGTTTTTGGCGCCAGAAAAATCGTCACTGTCACTTTCGGGCCCGAAAGTGACGTCGGTAACAGAGTAAAAAAGATAACAAAACCAACAAATGATTGTATGCACAGAATGTATAATACATAATGGATGGTACATATGTCGGCCCTGTTAGAAAATATTGGGGGAAAAGGAAAATGTTACCAATCGGGCCGCGGGCAGGCGGAGACTGTAGTACCGGTATGTGGAACGCATAAGCCGGAGGTGCGTTCCACCTCGGGCTATGTCTGGGTTTCCGGCATATGAGCCGCAGATACCAGGAGGGGCGGAGTAAGCTATAAGTTCCTGTCAATGGAACGCAAATGAAAGAGAGGCTTGGATGCTTCTATACTTTGGAAAGCCGTACAGAGCGGAAGTATCAATATTGGATGGAAAGAAATGATAATAAAGTGCATGAGAACTAAAAATAACTGTCCAACTATTTTTAAACATGTAACTAAAATAGAGTATATACGTCAGTATGAGAGGAATAAGGGCTCTTTCACACTTGCGTTATTGTCTTCCGGCATAGAGTTCCGTCGTCGGGACTCTATGCCGGAAGAATACTGATCAGGATTATCCTAATGCATTCTGAATGGAGAGTAATCCGTTCAGGATGCATCAGGATGTCTTCAGTTCCGGTACGGAACGTTTTTTGGCCGGAGAAAATACCGCAGCATGCTGCGCTTTTTGCTCCGGCCAAAAATCCTGAAGACTTGCCGCAAGGCCGGATCCGGGATCAATGCCCATTGAAAGGCATTGATCCGGATCCGGCCTTAAGCTAAACGTCGTTTCGGCGCATTGCCGGACCCGACGTTTAGCTTTTTCTGAATAGTTACCATGGCTGCCGGGACGCTAAAGTCCTGACAGCCATGGTAAGTGTAGTGGGGAGCAGGGGAGCAGTGTACTTACCGTCCGTGCGGCTCCCCGGGCGCTCCAGAGTGACGTCAGGGCGCCCCAAGCGCATGGATCACGTGATCACATGGATCACGTCATCCATGCGCATGGGGCGCTCTGACGTCATTCTGGAGCGCCCGGGGAGCCGCACGGACTGTAAGTATACCGCTCCCCCGCTCCCCGCTCCTACTATGGCAACCAGGACTTTAATAGCGTCCTGGGTGCCATAGTAACACTGAAAGCATTTGGAAGACGGTTCCGTCTTCAAATGCTTTCAGTACACTTGCGTTGTTACGGATCCGGCAGGCACCTCCGGCAACGGAAGTGCATGCCGGATCCCAACAACGCAAGTGTGAAAGAGGCCTAAGACTAATAAGACTAATGGGTTAATAAACATAATAGGAAAAATATATAATAATAAAAATATTAAAAAATATTAAAAAAAATATTAAATTAAAAAATCATACAAGTGCACTTTAACTAAAAAATAGTACACTTTAGATAAAAAAAGATGTCAAAGCACTCTAATAGATATTTAAGGAAACAAATATAATATAATAAAAACAAATCTATATATATATAAAAAATATATATATATATAAAATATAAAAAATATATATTCAGTAGTATAAATATTGATAGTAATAGGAATACATATATAAAAAAAAAAAAAAATTTCTTTATATATATATATATATATATATAGATAAATAAAGGGGGGGGGGGGGAAACCCACAACAGGGGACATCGTAGAAAGTAGTAGTTTAATATTTCATGTACTCTAAACTTTCATTTAAACCAAAAGGTGTCAGCGTGTTCATGCGGTAAATCCAGAACATTTCTTTTCTGGCCAGATTCTGAAACGAGGATGGGACCCATTCAAGTGGAGTGACCTTCAGGAAATGTGGGTTACCTTCATGTATTTCCGAAAAATGTCTAGATACACTGTGGGTCAATACTTTCCTTTTTATATTAGACCGGTGTTCGTTCATGTGTTCTCTGACCGTCTGAGTCGTCCTTCCTTCTACTCCTTCTCTAACATTCAGACGAGCCCCTAGCTTAAAAAATATATTAGCTCCTTCTTGCCCTAAATTGAAAGGAAAACACGCTCAAACAAACATCTATAGAGACCTGGCGGGACTCAGGGTAGCTAAGGATGACCCCCTAGGCGTCTTCAAATGCAATAGAATTAGGTGCATATGTTGTAGGATAATTGTACACGGGAGGAAAGAAATAAATATCCCTGACACACAGGAACCCTTTATTTTTAAACACCATTTGAGTTTTAGCACAAAATATGTTGTTTACCTATTGGAGTGTCCCTGCCAACTCAAATATGTAGGCAGAACGACTCAGATGGTCAGAGAACGCATGAACGAACACCGGTCTAATATAAAAAGGAAAGTATTGACCCCACAGTGTATCTAGACATTTTTTGGAAATACATGAAGGTAACCCACATTTCCTAAAGGTCACCCCACTTGAATGGGTCCCATCCTCGTTTCAGAATCTGGTCAGAAAAGAAATGTTCTGGATTTACCGCATGAACACGCTGACACCTTTTGGTTTAAATGAAAGTTTAGAGTACATGAAATATTAAACTACTACTTTCTACGATGTCCCCTGTTGTAGGTTTTTTGCCCCCTTTATTTATCAATATATATATATACAGTACAGACCAAAAGTTTGGACACACCTTCTCATTCAAAGAGTTTTCTTTATTTTCATGACTATGAAAATTGTAGATTCAAACTGAAGCCATCAAAACTATGAATTAACACATGTGGAATTATATACATAACAAACAAGTGTGAAACAACTGAAAATATGTCATATTCTAGGTTCTTCAAAGTAGCCACCTTTTGCTTTGGTTACTGCTTTGCACGCTCTTGGCATTCTCTTGATGAGCTTCAAGAGGTAGTCCCCTGAAATGGTTTTCACTTCACAGGTGTGCCCTGTCAGGTTTAATAAGTGGGATTTCTTGCCTTATAAATGGGGTTGGGACCAGCAGTTGTGTTGAGGAGAAGTCAGGTGGATACACAGCTGATAGTCCTACTGAATAGACTGTTAGAATTTGTATTATGGCAAGAAAAAAGCAGCTAAGTAAAGAAAAACGAGTGGCCATCATTACTTTAAGAAATAAAGGTCAGTCAGTCAGCCGAAAAATTGGGAAAACTTTGAAAGTAAGGGCTATTTGACCATGAAGGAGAGTGATGGGGTGCTGCGCCAGATGACCTGGCCTCCACAGTCACCGGACCTGAACCCAATCGAGATGGTTTGAGGTGAGCTGGACCACAGAGTGAAGGCAAAAGGGCCAACAAGTGCTAAGCATCTCTGGGAACTCCTTCAAGACTGTTGGAAGAGCATTTGAGGGGACTACCTCTTGAAGCTCATCAAGAGAATGCTAAGAGTGTGCAAAGCAGTAATCAAAGCAAAAGATGGCTACTTTGAAGAACCTAGAATATGACATATATTCAGTTGTTTCACACTTGTTTGTTATGTATATAATTCCACATGTGTTAATTCATAGTTTTGATGCCTTCATAGTCATGAAAATAAAGAGAACTCTTTGAATGAGAAGGTGTGTCCAAGTAGGTGTGTCCCCTACTTGGGACAATCGCTCAAAAAATAAAAAAAACTATGGCTCAGAATATGGAGACACTAAAACATCATTTTTTTTGTTTTAAAAAAGCTGTTATTGTGTAAAACTTACATAAATAAAAAAAAGTATACCTATTAGGTATCGCCGCGTCCGTATCGACCGGCTCTATAAAAATATCACATGACCTAACCCCTCAGGTGAACACCGTAAAAAATAAAAAATAAAAACTGTGCTAAATAAACAATTTTTTGTCACCTTACATTACAAAAAGTGTAATAGCAAGCGATCAAAAAGTCATATCACCCCAAAATAGTGCCAATCAAACCGTCATCTCATCCCACAAAAATCATACCCTACCGAAGATAATCGCTTAAAAACTGAAAAAAATATGGCTCTCAGAATATGGAGACACTAAAACATGATTTTTTTTTTTGTTTCAAAAATGATATTATTATGTAAAACTTACATAAATTTAAAAAAGTATACATATTAGGTATCGCCGCGTCTGTATCGACCGGCTCTATAAAAATATCACATGACCTAACCCCTCAGATGAACACCGTAAAAAATAAAAAATAAAAACTGTGCTAAATAAACCATTTTTGGTCACCTTACATCACAAAAAGTGTAATATCAAGCGATCAAAAAGTCATATGCACCCCAAAATAGTGTAAAAAAAAACGTCATCTCATCCCGCAAAAATCATACCCTACCGAAGATAATCGCTCAAAAACTGAAAAAACTATGGCTCTTAGACTATGGAAACACTAAAACATGATTTTTTTTGTTTCAAAAATGATATTTTTTGTCATCTTACATCACAAAAAGTGTAATAGGAAGCGATCAAAAAGTTATATGCACCCCAAAATAGTGCCAATCAAACCGTCATCTCATCCCACAAAAAATGAGACCCTACCTAAGATAATAGCCCAAAAACTGAAAAAACTATGGCTCTCAGACTATGGAGACACTAAAACATGATTTTTTGGTTTCAAAAATGAAATCATTGTGTAAAACTTACATAAATAAAAATATTGTATACATATTAGGTATCGACGCATCCGTGACAACCTGCTCTATAAAAATACCACATGATCTAACCTGTCAGATGAATGTTGTAAATAACAAAAAAAAAACGGTGCCAAAAAAGCTATTTCTTGTTACCTTGCCTCACAAAATGTGTAATATAGAGCAACCAAAAATCATATGTACCCTAAACTAGTACAAACAAAACTTCCACCCTATCCCATAGTTTCTAAAATGGGGTCACTTTTTTGAGTTTCTACTCTAGGGGTGCATCAGGGGGGCTTCAAATGGGACATGGTGTAAAAAAAAACTGTCTAGCAAAATCTGCCTTCCAAAAACCGTATGGCATTTTTTTCCTTCTGCGCCCTGCCGTGTGCCCGTATAGCAGTTTACGACCACATATGGGGTGTTTCTGTGAACTACAGAATCAGGGCCAAAAAATATTGAGTTTTGTTTGACTGTTAACCCTTGCTTTGTTACTGGAAAAAATGGATTAAAATGGAAAATTTGCCCAAAAATTTAAATTCAGAAATTTCATCTCTATTTGCCAATAACTCTTGTGTAACACCTAAAGGGTTAACGACATTTGTAAAATCAATTTTGAATACCTTGAGGGGTGTAGTTTCTTAGATTGGGTCACTTTTATGGAGTTTCTACTCTAGGGGTGCATCAGGGGGGCTTCAAATGGGATATGGTGTAAAAAAAAAAACTGTCTAGCAAAATCTGCCTTCCAAAAACCGTATGGCATTCCTTTCCTTCTGCGCCCTGCCGTGTGCCCTTACAGCAGTTTACGACCACATATGGGGTGTTTCTGTAAACTACAGAATCAGGGCCATAAATATTGAGTTTTGTTTGGCTGTTAACCCTTGCTTTTTAACTGTAAAAAAAATATTAAAGTGGAAAATCTGCCAAAAAAGTGAAATTTTGAAATTGTATCTCTATTTTCCATTAATTCTTATGGAACACCTATAAGGTTAACAACATTTGTAAAATCAGTTTTGAATACCTTGAGGGGTGTAGTTTCTAGAATGGGGTCATTTTTGGGTGGTTTCTATCATGTAAGCTTCACAAAGTGACTTCAGACCTGAACTGGTCCTTAAAAAGTTGGTTTTTGAAAATTTCTGAGAAATTTCAAGATTTACTTCTAAACTTCTAAGCCTTGTAACATCCGCAAAAAATAAAATATCATTCCCAAAATGATCCAAACATAAAGTAGACATATGGGGAATGTAAAGAAATAACTATTTTTGGAGCTATTACTATGTATTATAGAAGTATATAAATTGAAATTTGGTATTCCTTTATAAATAAAAATGATTTTTTTTAACTCCATTTTACCAGTGTCATGCAGTACAATATGTGATGAAAAAACATTCTCAGAATGGCCTGGATATGTCAAAGCGTTTTAAAGTTATCACCACATAAAGTGACACTGGTCAAATTTGCAAAAAATGGCTTGGTCCTTAAGGTGAAAATGAGCCCGGTCCTTAAGGGGTTAAATATCTTTTAGAGTGCTTTGACATCCATTTTTTATCTAAAGTGTACTATTTTTTAGTTAAAGTGCACTTGTATGATTTTTTTATTTTATATTTTTATTATTATAAGTTTTTTTCCATTATGTTTTATAACCCATTAGTCTTATTAGTCTTATTTAGAGTTGAGCGAACACCTGGATGTTCGGGTTCGAGAAGTTCGGCCGAACTTCCCGGAAATGTTCGGGTTCGGAATCCGAACCCGATCCGAACTTCGTCCCGAACCCGAACCCCATTGAAGTCAATGGGGACCCGAACTTTTGGGCACTAAAAAGGCTGTAAAACAGCCCAGGAAAGAGCTAGAGGGCTGCAAAAGGCAGCAACATGTAGGTAAATCCCCTGCAAACAAATGTGGATAGGGAAATGAATTAAAATTAAAATAAAAAAAATAAAAATGAACCAATATCAATTGGACAGAGGTCCCATAGCAGAGAATCTGGCTTCACGTCAGCAGAGAATCAGTCTCTTCATGCCATAGCAAAGAATCTGGCTTCATGTCAGCAGAGAATCAGTCTCTTCATGCCATAGCAGAGAATCTGGCTTCATGTCAGCGCAGAATCAGTCTTCATGTCATAGCAGAGAATCAGGCTTCACGTCACCCACCACTGGAACAGGCCACTGTCACACATTTAGGCCCCGGCACCCAGACAGAGGAGAGCGGTCCCGTAACAGAGAATCTGGCCTTATGTCAGCGCAGAATCTGTCTTCATGTCATAGCAGAGAATCAGGCTTCACGTCACCCACCACTGGAACAGGCCACTGTCACACATTTAGGCCCCGGCACCCAGACAGAGGAGAGCGGTCCCGTAACAGAGAATCTGGCCTTATGTCAGTGCAGAATCTGTCTTCATGTCATAGCAGAGAATCAGGCTTCACGTCACCCACCACTGGAACAGGCCACTGTCACACATTTAGGCTCAGGCACCCAGGCAGAGGAGAGAGGTCCCGTAACAGAGAATCTGGCCTTATGTCAGCGCAGAATCTGTCTTCATGTCATACCAGAGAATCAGGCTTCACGTCACCCACCACTGGAACAGGCCACTGTCACATATTTAGGCCCCGGCACCCAGACAGAGGAGAGCGGTCCCGTAACAGAGAATCTGGCCTTATGTCAGCGCAGAATCTGTATTCATGTCATAGCAGAGAATCAGGCTTCACGTCACCCACCACTGGAACAGGCCACTGTCAAACATTTAGGCCCAGGCACCCAGGCAGAGGAGAGAGGTCCCGTAACAGAGAATCTGGCCTTATGTCAGCGCAGAATCTGTCTTCATGTCATAGCAGAGAATCAGGCTTCACGTCACCCACCACTGGAACAGGCCACTGTCACACATTTAGGCCCAGGCACCCAGGCAGAGGAGAGATGTCCCGTAACAGAGAATCTGGCCTTATGTCAGCGCAGAATCTGTCTTCATGTCATAGCAGAGAATCAGGCTTCACGTCACCCACCACTGGAACAGGCCACTGTCACACATTTAGGCCCAGGCACCCAGGCAGAGGAGAGAGGTCCCGTAACAGAGAATCTGGCCTTATGTCAGCGCAGAATCAGTATTCATGTCATAGCAGAGAATCAGGCTTCACGTCACCCACCACTGGAACAGGCCACTGTCACACATTTAGGCCCCGGCACCCAGACAGAGGAGAGCGGTCCCGTAACAGAGAATCTGGCCTTATGTCAGCGCAGAATCTGTCTTCATGTCATAGCAGAGAATCAGGCTTCACGTCACCCACCACTGGAACAGGCCACTGTCACACATTTAGGCCCAGGCACCCAGGCAGAGGAGAGAGGTCCCGTAACAGAGAATCTGGCCTTATGTCAGCGCAGAATCTGTCTTCATGTCATAGCAGAGAATCAGGCTTCACGTCACCCACCACTGGAACAGGCCACTGTCACACATTTAGGCCCGGCACCCAGACAGAGGAGAGCAGTCCCGTAACAGAGAATCTGGCCTTATGTCAGCGCAGAATCTGTCTTCATGTCATAGCAGAGAATCAGGCTTCACGTCACCCACCACTGGAACAGGCCACTGTCACACATTTAGGCCCAGGCACCCAGGCAGAGGAGAGAGGTCCCGTAACAGAGAATCTGGCCTTATGTCAGCGCAGAATCTGCATTCATGTCATAGCAGAGAATCAGGCTTCACGTCACCCACCACTAGAACAGGCCACTGTCACACATTTAGGCCCCGGCACCCAGACAGAGGAGAGCGGTCCCGTAACAGAGAATCTGGCCTTATGTCAGCGCAGAATCTGTCTTCATGTCATAGCAGAGAATCAGGCTTCACGTCACCCACCACTGGAACAGGCCACTGTCAAACATTTAGGCCCAGGCACCCAGGCAGAGGAGAGAGGTCCCGTAACAGAGAATCTGGCCTTATGTCAGCGCAGAATCTGTCTTCATGTCATAGCAGAGAATCAGGCTTCACGTCACCCACCACTGGAACAGGCCACTGTCACACATTTAGGCCCAGGCACCCAGGCAGAGGAGAGAGGTCCCGTAACAGAGAATCTGGCCTTATGTCAGCGCAGAATCAGTATTCATGTCATAGCAGAGAATCAGGCTTCACGTCACCCACCACTGGAACAGGCCACTGTTACACATTTAGGCCCCGGCACCTAGACAGAGGAGAGGTTCATTCAACTTTGGGTTGCCCCGCAATATAATGGTAAAATGAAATTAAAAATAGTATTGAATGAGGAAGTGCCCTGGAGTAGAATAATATATTGTTAAGGGGAGGTAGTTAATATCTAATCTGCACAAGGGATGGACAGGTCCTGTGGGATCCATGCCTGGTTCATTTTTATGAACGTCAGCTTGTCCACATTGGCTGTAGACAGGCGGCTGCGTTTGTCTGTAATGACGCCCCCTGCCGTGCTGAATACACGTTCAGACAAAACGCTGGCCGCCGGGCAGGCCAGCACCTCCAAGGCATAAAAGGCTAGCTCTGGCCACGTGGACAATTTGGAGACCCAGAAGTTGAATGGGGCCGAACCATCAGTCAGTACGTGGAGGGGTGTGCACAGGTACTGTTCCACCATGTTAGTGAAATGTTGTCTCCTGCTAACACGTTCCGTATCAGGAGGTGGTGCAGTTAGCTGTGGCGTGGTGACAAAACTTTTCCACATCTCTGCCATGCTAACCCTGCCCTCAGAGGAGCTGGCCGTGACACAGCTGCGTTGGCGACCTCTTGCTCCTCCTCTGCCTTCGTCTTGGGCTTCCACTGGTTCCTCTGTGACATTTGGGAATGCTCTCAGTAGCGCGTCTACCAACGTGCGCTTGTAGTCGCGCATCTTCCTATCACGCTCCAGTGTGGGAAGTAAGGTGGGCACATTGTCTTTGTACCGGGGATCCAGCAGGGTGGCAACCCAGTAGTCCGCTCATGTGTGCCAGGCTGCCCAGAGTTAAGGACAAGCTGTCCTCTGTGGGAGGCGTATCGTCATCGTCCTGTGTTTCCCCCCAGCCACGCACCAGTGATGGGCCCGAGCTGCTTTGGGTGCCACCCCGCTGTGAACATGCTTCATCCTCATCCTCCTCCACCTCCTCCTCATCCTCGTCCTCCTCGTCCTCCAGTAGTGGGCCCTGACTGGCCACATTTGTACCTGGCCTCTGGTGTTGCAAAAAACCTCCCTCTGAGTCACTTCGAAGAGACTGGCCTGAAAGTGCTAAAAATGACCCCTCTTCCTCCTCTTCCTCCTGGGCCACCTCCTCTTCCATCATCGCCCTAAGTGTTTTCTCAAGGAGACATAGAAGTGGTATTGTAACGCTGATAACGGCGTCATCGCCACTGGCCATGTTGGTGGAGTACTCGAAACAGCGCAACAGGGCACACAGGTCTCGCATGGAGGCCCAGTCATTGGTGGTGAAGTGGTGCTGTTCCTCAGTGCGACTGACCCGTGCGTGCTGCAGCTGAAACTCCACTATGGCCTGCTGCTGCTCGCACAGTCTGTCCAGCATGTGCAAGGTGGAGTTCCACCTGGTGGGCACGTCGCATATGAGGCGGTGAGCGGGAAGGCCGAAGTTACGCTGTAGCGCAGACAGGCGAGCAGCGGCAGGATGTGAACGCCGGAAGCGTGAACAGACGGCCCGCACTTTATGCAGCAGCTCTGACATGTCGGGGTAGTTGCGAATGAACTTCTGCACCACCAAATTCAGCACATGCGCCAGGCAAGGGATGTGCGTCAAACCGGCTAGTCCCAGAGCTGCAACGAGATTTCGAACATTATCGCACACCACCAGGCCGGGCTTGAGGCTCACCGGCAGCAACCACTCGTCGGTCTGTTGTTCTATACCCCGCCACAAATCCTGTGCGGTGTGGGGCCTGTCCCCCAAACATATGAGTTTCAGAATGGCCTGCTGACGTTTACCCCGTGCTGTGCTGAAGTTGGTGGTGAAGGTGTGTGGCTGACTGGATGAGCAGGTGGAAGAAGAGGAGGAGGAAGCTGAGTAGGAGGAGGAGGAGACAGGAGGCAAAGAATGTTGCCCTGCGATCCTTGGCGGCGGAAGGATTTGCGCCAAACAGCTCTCCGCCTGGGGCCCAGCCGCCACTACATTTACCCAGTGTGCAGTTAGGGAGATATAGCGTCCCTGGCCGTACTTACTGGTCCACGTATCTGTGGTTAGGTGGACCTTGCCACAGATGGCGTTGCGCAGTGCACACTTGATTTTATCGGACACTTGGTTGTGCAGGGAAGGCACGGCTCTCTTGGAGAAGTAGTGCCGGCTGGGAACAACATACTGTGGGACAGCAAGCGACATGAGCTGTTTGAAGCTGTGTGTGTCCACCAGCCTAAATGACAGCATTTCATAGGCCAGTAGTTTAGAAATGCTGGCATTCAGGGCCAGGGATCGAGGGTGGCTAGGTGGGAATTTACGCTTTCTCTCAAATGTTTGTGAGATGGAGAGCTGAACGCTGCCGTGTGACATGTTTGAGATGCTTGGTGACGCAGGTGGTGGTGTTGGTGGTACATCCCATGTTTGCTGGGCGGCAGGTGCCAACGTTCCTCCAGAGGCAGAGGAAGAGGCCGAGGCGGCGGCAGCAGCAGCAGAAGAGGCCGAGGCCGCGGCAGCAGCAGAAGAGGCCGAGGCGGCAGCAGCAGAAGAGGCAGCAGGGGGAGCCTGAGTGACTTCCTTGTTTTTAAGGTGTTTACTCCACTGCAGTTCATGCTTTGCATGCAGGTGCCTGGTCATGCAGGTTGTGCTAAGGTTCAGAACGTTAATGCCTCGCTTCAGGCTCTGATGGCACAGCGTGCAACCCACTCGGGTCTTGTCGTCAGCACATTGTTTGAAGAAGTGCCATGCCAGGGAACTCCTTGAAGCTGCCTTTGGGGTGCTCGGTCCCAGATGGCGGCGGTCAGTAGCAGGCGGAGTCTCTTGGCGGCGGGTGTTCTGATTTTGCCCACTGTGACTGTATGTTTTTTAGCAGCCTTTAAACCCTGCAGCACATGCTAGGCTGAGTAGATGATGTACAGTTAGAGAGCCATGTGTTCTTCCTAAAATGGCTGCAAGACATGCTGTATTCCAGGTCACCCTGCTGCAATATCTTTGTAAATGATTTTCTCTTGTTCATTTTTCTGTATGCTTTGTTATATCCTGTAACATGTATGTGGGAATGTAATATAATGACTGCCTGTTATGATATAGGTGGGCTGGTGACCTGGCTGTATACCACATAGTGGCAGTGTTTCCCTGTTGTATTACAGGTATGTTGCTGTTATCTTCATATACTTGTTCAATGTAAAATCCACTATACGATCACTGTTTTATAATATATTTAGAGTGCAGACATTTACTGTGAAGGAGGTGGGCTGGTGACCTGGCTGTATACCACATAGTGGCAGTGTTTCCCTGTTGTATTACAGGCTTCAGCCAAGTGCACTCCACCTCAATAAAGCTTTAAACCACAGAAGACCTGAGTGTCGTCCCTTAGAGTCCACTTAGAGTTTATGCCTGGAGGAGCTGGTGACCGAGTGAGTGTGAAAGCTGGAGGTGTCGCAGATGGTGCAAGGAAAAGAGGGTTACATTTGGTGCCGTGACTCGGATGTCATCATTCTGCTCAAAGTGACCAGTGAAGATACCTAAAGTCACCAGTGTGCGAGTTCTGAGGTGATTGTGCCACGGCGGAGCTGCTAGGCGGCAGATTGACCTTATTAGCGGTTTATATCCTCTCAGGAATAGAAGATGAGTGGACGAGCCAGAGCCCGCGGAAGAGCACGTGCCAGGGGGCAGCCCAGCCAAGGACAGCCTGGACAGGAGCAAGAGGCTCAAGAACCTAGACGCATTGAAAGACCCCAGCAGCCACCAGCCGAGCCTTTGCTTGTGGGAAGAGGGCGCCAGAGAGGCCCGCCAGTAGTGGAGAGACCTCCGACTGATGTTCTGCAGCTTTCAGCTGGATTTCAGGATATATCCCTCGGAGAACGGGGTGGCCGCAGGCGTGACTTCCATGACCTTGGAGTGAACACCCGGCAGACCATTGAATAGAGATGTGAGGCCTGTTTTTTTTTGCGCTGTGTGACAGGTATAGGTTTAATCACAGAATCAGACTTCTATCTGCACAGTAGCGTGTGTCTTAGGTTTTTCTGAATGACACTATCAGTACCTTCAATGTAAGATATTCTTTTTGGGATAGATTTCAAGTAGGCCTCAAATACCAGAAACTAGTTATTTTGAGAATGGCAAATTTGGGAATGGTTTTTCAACCCAGAAAAAAAAGTGTGCTTTTACGGTCACTACAAATAACTTGACCAGCTAAAACAGTACAGATTTGGTTAAATAGAGGTGTGAGGCCTGTTTTTTTTTGCGCTGTGTGACAGGTATAGGTTTAATCACAGAATCAGACTTCTATCTGCACGGTAGCGTGTGTCTTAGGTTTTTCTGAATGACACTATCAGTACCTTCAATGTAAGATATCCTTTTTGGGATAGATTTCAAGTAGGCCTCAAATACCAGAAACTAGTTATTTTGAGAATGGCAAATTTGGGAATGGTTTTTCAACCCAGAACAAAAAGTGTGCTTTTACGGTCACTACAAATAACTTGACCAGCTAAAACAGTGCAGATTTGGTTGAATAGAGATGAGAGACCTGTTTTTTTTTTTGCGCTGTGTGACAGGTATAGGTTTAATCACAGAATCAGACTTCTATCAGCACGCTAGCGTGTGTCTTAGGTTTTTCTGAATGACACTATCAGTACCTTCAATGTAAGATATTCTTTTTGGGATAGATTTCAAGTAGGCCTCAAATACCAGAAACTAGTTATTTTGAGAATGGCAAATTTGGGAATGGTTTTTCAACCCAGAAAAAAAAGTGTGCTTTTACGGTCACTACAAATAACTTGACCAGCTAAAACAGTACAGATTTGGTTGAATAGAAATGTCAGGTCTATTTTTTAGGCGCTGGGTGACAGGCTCAACTTGCCCCTGATGTAATATATGGCCAAAAAATAACCACACTGTTGATGGTTAAATGCACTTGGGTGACACAGGCTCAGCCTGCACCAGATGTAGTATATGGCCAAAAAATAATCAGACTGTTGATGGTTAAATGCACTTGGGTGACACAGGCTCAGCCTGCAGCTGATGTAGTATATGGCCAAAAAATAACCAGACTGTTGATGGTTAAATGCACTTGGGTGACACAGGCTCAGCCTGCAGCTGATGTAGGATATAGCACAAAATAACCACACTATCGATGGTTAAATACACTTGGTGATAGCTTGTGCTGGCGCACCACAAGTCACAAAATGGCCGCCGATCACCCCATAAAAAAAGTGATCTAAAAACGCTCTGGGCAGCCTCAAAAAAGTGAGCAAGTCAATAATAGCACTTCAATGATCCACAGCTGCAGATCGATCACAGAATGAAGTCTTTTGGAGGAGTTAATCTGCCTAATCTCGCCCTAACGTCGCAGCTGCAACCTCTCCCTACACTGATCATAGCAGAGTGACGTGCGGCGCTACGTGACTCCAGCTTAAATAGAGGCTGGGTCACAAGCTGCACTGGCCAATCACAGCCATGCCAATAGTAGGCATGGCTGTGATGGCCTCTTGGGCCAAGTAGTATGACGCTTGTTGATTGGCTGCTTTGCAGCCTTTCAAAAAGCGCCAAGAAAGCGCCGAACACCGAACCCGAACACGGACTTTTACGAAAATGTTCGGGTTCGGGTCCGTGTCACGGACACCCCAAAATTTGGTACGAACCCGAACTATACAGTTCGGGTTCGCTCATCCCTAGTCTTATTCTTCTCATACTGACGTATATACTCTATTTTAGTTACATGTTTAAAAATAGTTGGACAGTTATTTTTAGTTCTCATGCACTTTATTATCATTTCTTTCCATCCAATATTGATACTTCGGCTCTGTACGGCTTTCCGAAGTATAGAAGCATCCAAGCCTCTTTTTCATTTGCGGTCCATTGACAGGAACTTATAGCTTACTCCGCCCCTCCTGGTATCTGCGGCTCATATGCCGGAAACCCGGACATAGCCCGAGGTGGAACGCACCTCCGGCTTATGCGTTCCTCATACCGGTACTACAGTCTCCGCCTGCCCACGGCCCGATAGGTAACATTTTCCTGTTCCCCCAATATTTTCTAACAGGGCCGACATTTGTACCATCCATTATGTATTATACATTCTGTGTATACAATCATTTGTTGGTTTTGTTATCTCTTTTACTCTGTTACCGACGTCACTTCCGGGCCCGGAAGTGACAGTGACGATTTTTCTGGCGCCAAAAACGCCTCTTGTTTGAATGAGTGCCATATGCTATATTTAGATGTGTGTTTCATAAAATACTCTTTATATGTTTAATACCTTCACTGCTCCTGAGGAAGGGGTCTGTTATTCCCCGAAACGCGTTGAGCTTACCTGACTGATTTATTAACCTCCTCCGGACCGCCGTACGCAGGATTGCGTCTTTGCGGCGGTCCTGTTGTTCTGGGTGGACGCGCCGGTGCGTCCTCTCGCGAGACGCGAGATTTCGTCCATTGCCGGCCCGCGCATGCGCATCGCGGGCCGGCAAAAGTTAAAGAAGTATTTCGTCACCAGCCTGCCAGCCACGATCATTGGCTGGCAGGCTGGCGATTTTCAAAAAATCAAATCAGAAGCCAGATAACAGATCATATTAGTAAATATGATCTGTTATATGGCTTCTCTGCTTCTCTGCTGGTCCTTTTTGTCGGTTGGATCCAGCAGAGAAGCAGAGATCACTGTGAGTACCCACCAACACTACACCTTAGCCCCTGATCACCTTCCATCACCCCCATCATCCTAATTAACCCCTTGATCGCCCCCTGTCAATCACTTAGTGAAAGACAAAAAGTGATCAGTGTAAACTGTCACTTTTTTTTTTCACTAGTATTGGCTGTTAGGTTTTAGGGATAGTTTAGGCTCCTTGGTTAGGTAGTTAGCGTCAGTTAGCGCCCAGCCCACCGCACCGCAGTCACTTTTATTCGCTGTTTAGCGTATCGCTAATCAGCATTTGTACTTTTATAGTATCTGTAAGTGATCAAAACTGATCACGGTCAGATCTATAATAGTATTAGTGTCACCTTAGTTCGCCCTCCACTCAAAACGCAGTGTTTGCCCGATCAGGCCTGATCGGTCGCCCACACGTGCGTTCACCCACGCCCGCCCCACCGCAGTGACAAAAAAAAATTTGTTTTTTGATCACTGCACATTCACTTTACATGCACTGCGGCGATAAAAAAATCAGTTTTGATATTTTTTATCAACCGCAGCGGCCTCCGGTACTTCGCTAGCCTCCCCTTTGTAAGACAGGCTTGCTTTTTTTCTTGGGTAGTCTCAGGGAATACCCCTAAATTTAGTAGTCCAAAATGTCAAACAGGGGGTATTCTTCTGAAGAGGCCTACAGGATTCTGACCCAGTCGGATGAGGAGTGGGAGCCCTCATCTGACGAATCTAGCGGGTCAGAATATGAACCTGTGGAAAGCAGTGGCTCTCTGACCCAAAGTTCGGACGAGGAGGTGGAGGTCCCTGGCAGCACCAGGCGTACCCGGCCCCGTGTCGCTAGACCACAGGTTATGCAGGATCCGCTTCAAGAGCAGCAGAGTGGGGCTGTCGCTGCCGGATCACGTGGTGAGGCATACACCAGCAGCGCAGCCCTTCCTGGACCTAGTACCAGCACTGCCGTACAACATGGTGACGTGGCGAGCACCAGAAGGGCAGTTGAAGCTGGTACGGTGGCACGTGCACTAGTTACCCCGTCGCAGCCACCGCGCAGACAGGCCCGTAGAGCCCCTAGAATCCCTGAGGTGCTGGCAAACCCTAATTGGCAGTCACCAACTTCAGCCGCACCTGTAGTTCCCCCTTTCACCGCCCAGTCTGGAGTTCGGGTTGAGACGGCTCAAATCGGTTCGGCCCTGGGATTTTTTGAGCTGTTCTTGACTGCGGAGCTCTTGGACTTAGTCGTGGCAGAGACAAACCGGTATGCCACACAATTTATATCCGCCAACCCGGGAAGCTCTTATGCCCAGTCTTTCCGGTGGAAACCAGTCCAAGTTTCCGAACTTAAAATTTTTCTGGGCCTTCTCCTCAACATGGGTCTAACTAAAAAGCATGAATTGCGGTCATATTGGTTCACGAACCCGATTCATCACATGCCCATGTTCTCTGCTGCTATGTCCAGGACACGATTTGAGACCATCCTGCGTTTCCTGCACTTTAGCGACAACACCACCTCCCGTCCCAGAGGCCACCCAGCTTTTGACCGGCTCCACAAAATTCGGCCCCTCATAGACCATTTCAACCAGAAATTTGCAGATTTGTATACCCCCGAGCAAAACATCTGCGTGGACGAGTCCCTAATACATTTTACCGGGCGCCTTGGCTTCAAACAATACATCCCAAGCAAGCGTGCCCGGTATGGGGTCAAATTGTATAAGCTCTGTGAAAGGGCCACAGGCTATACCCACAAATTTCGGATCTATGAGGGAAAAGATCAGACCCTGGAGCCGGTCGGTTGCCCTGACTACCTGGGGAGCAGTGGGAAGACAGTCTGGGACATGGTGTCACCCTTATTCGGCAAGGGGTACCATCTTTATGTGGACAATTTTTACACAAGTGTGGCCCTTTTTAGGCATTTGTTTCTAGAACGGATTTGCGCCTGTGGCACCGCGCGAACTAGTCGCGTGGGCTTCCCCCAACGGCTTGTAACCACCCGTCTTGCAAGGGGGGAGAGGGCTGCCTTGTGTAACGAAGAACTGCTCGCGGTGAAATGGAGAGACAAGCGTGACGTTTACATGCTCTCCTCCATTCACGCAGACACGACAATCCAAATTGAAAGGGCAACCCGTGTCATTGAAAAGCCCCTCTCAGTCCACGACTATAATGCGCTCATGGGAGGGGTGGACTTCAATGACCAGATGTTGGCTCCCTATTTAGTTTCCCGCAGAACCAGACGCTGGTATAAGAAGGTGTCTGTATATTTAATTCAATTGGCTGCCTATAATAGTTTTGTTCTCTACAGTAAGGCTGGGAGAACAGGATCCTTCCTCAAATTCCAGGAAGAGATCATCGAGAACCTCATTTATCCGGGAGGTTCCGTGGCCCCATCCACCAGTGTAGTTAGCCGTCTACACGAGCGACATTTCCCCAGTGTCGTTGCTGGTACCTCAACCCAACCGCCACCCCGAAAAAAATGTTGTGTCTGTAGCAGGAGTGGAATAAGGCGTGACACCCGCTATTTCTGTCCTGACTGTCCGGACCACCCTGCCCTATGCTATGGTGAGTGTTTCCGGAAGTACCACACACAGGTACACCTAGCATAGGGATCACATCTCACCAGGACAGGCACACAGGGCTATTAGGGCCCTTTCTCTCACAGATGCTGCAAACCTCTCCTTTCACCTGGGATAAAGTGCATAACGTACTTCGCCACATCTTTGGGCGATTTGCGCTTTGCACATTGTCCCATGGGGAAGGAGAGGTTTGTTCTATAAAAGTAAAAAAAACTAAACAAAAAAAAAATTACCGGTAAGTAAAAAAGTTAAAAAAAGTTAATATGTTCTGTTCTAAAGTTAATAAAGTTATTGCTTTGCGGCCTGGTTTTTTCTTTTTTGTTTTGTTTTTTTTACCTTCCAGGTGGACCAACCGATCGACCAGCTGCAGCACTGATGTGCATTCGGACAGAAGCATTGCGCTGCTGTCAGATTACATGCAAGTCGGTGTATGCGGCGCTGCAAGACGAGATTTCTCCTCTGCAGTAAAAGATACGTTTGCCGAGGCATATGAGCTGAGGAGGTGGCGGTGTTCATATACTTTGGCAAACACTTTGTATATATAAAAAAAAAAATCCCGGCAATGATTTATTCATCCACATCGATTGATGTGAATGGAGAAATCTGGTTTGCCAGGGCATACGAGCTGAAGTGGGTATGGATGTTGGGCGGAGCTCCTATGTCCTGGCAGACGCCTTTCCCCTCCTTTTTCTTTTTTTGGCAGAGATTTTTTCATCCACATTGATCGATGCGAATGAAGAAATCTGTGCCGTTCATTTTTTTCTTTCAGCCCAGAGGCTGAACGGAAAAAAAAAATCTCATTACCCGTATGCTCAATATAAGGAGAATAGCAGAAACTCCTAATAAAGATATTTATCTCACCCAGCATGGGTATATGTAAAAAGACACCCCAAAACACATTCCTCAACTTCTCCTGAATACAGAGATACCAGATGTGTGACACTTTTTTGCAGCCTAGGTGGGCAAAGGGGCCCATATTCCAAAGAGCACCTTTCGGATTTCACAGGTCATTTTTTACTGAATTTGATTTCAAACTCCTTACCACAAATTTGGGCCCCTAGAATGCCAGGGCAGTATAACTACCCCACAAGTGACCCCATTTTGGAAAGAAGAGACCCCAAGGTATTCGCTGATGGGCATAGTGAGTTCATGGAAGGTTTTATTTTTTGTCACAAGTTAGTGGAATATGAGACTTTGTATGAAAAAAATAAATAAATAAAAAATCATCATTTTCCACTAACTTGTGACAAAAAATAAAAAATTCTAGGAACTCGCCATGCCCCTCACGAAATACCTTGGGGTGTCTTCTTTCCAAAATGGGGTCACTTGTGGGGTAGTTATACTGCCCTGGCATTCTAGGGGCCCAAATGTGTGGTAAGGAGTTTGAAATCAAATTCTGTAAAAAATGACCTGTGAAATCCGAAAGGTGCTCTTTGGAATATGGGCCCCTTTGCCCACCTAGGCTGCAAAAAAGTGTCACACATCTGGTATCTCTGTATTCAGGAGAAGTTGAGGAATGTGTTTTGGGGTGTCTTTTTACATATACCCATGCTGGGTGAGATAAATATCTTGGTCAAATGCCAACTTTGTATAAAAAAATGGGAAAAGTTGTCTTTTGCCAAGATATTTCTCTCACCCAGCATGGGTATATATAAAATGACACCCCAAAACACATTCCCCACCTTCTCCTGAGTACGGAGATACCAGATGTGTGACACTTTTTTGCAGCCTAGGTGGGCAAAGGGGCCCATATTACAAAGAGCACCTTTCGGATTTCACAGGTCATTTTTTACAGAATTTGATTTCAAACTCCTTACCACACATTTGGGCCCCTAGAATGCCAGGGCAGTATAACTACCCCACAAGTGACCCCATTTTGGAAAGAAGACACCCCAAGGTATTCGCTGATGGGCATAGTGAGTTCATAGAACTTTTTATTTTTTGTCACAAGTTAGTGGAATATGAGACTTTGTAAGAAAAGAAAAAAAAAAAAAAAAATCATCATTTTCCGCTAACTTGTGACAAAAAATAAAAAGTTCTATGAACTCACTATGCCCATCAGCGAATACCTTAGGGTGTGTACTTTCTGAAATGGGGTCATTTGTGGGGTGTTTGTACTGTCTGGCCATTGTAGAACCTCAGGAAACATGACAGGTGCTCAGAAAGTCAGAGCTGCTTCAAAAAGCGGAAATTCACATTTTTGTACCATAGTTTGTAAACGCTATAACTTTTACCCAAACCATTTTTTTTTACCCAAACATTTTTTTTTTATCAAAGACATGTAGAACAATAAATTTAGAGCAAAATTTATATATGGATCTCGTTTTTTCTGCAAAATTTGACAACTGAAAGTGAAAAATGTCATATTTTTGCAAAAAAATCGTTAAATTTCGATTAATAACAAAAAAAGTAAAAATGTCAGCAGCAATGAAATACCACCAAATGAAAGCTCTATTAGTGAGAAGAAAAGTAGGTCAAATTCATTTGGGTGGTAAGTTGCATGACCGAGCAATAAACGGTGAAAGTAGTGTAGGTCAGAAGTGTAAAAAGTGGCCTGGTCTTTCAGGGTGTTTAAGCACTGGGGGCTGAGGTGGTTAAAGGAATATACCAGAAGTACAAAGTGTTTGACTGCCATATCTTCCAGCAATTCTACAAGAGAGCCAGGCGAGGGAGGTGGTTGTTTTGGGTGTCTTGAGCTTTATCCCATCACACCCCTCCCTGGTGAAGTGAGTGTGGTGTATATCACCTTTTTATACGTATTTTTGAATACTTTTTAGCGTTTCCCCATATGATACTATCTACCAGATGTCAGATGGTCTAATCATATGGTTATTGATTACTAACGGTTCTCCTTTTATTGGTAAGGGGTACTCATTTACTCCCAGTCCTTATTAATAAGTGCACAAAGCCCCCTACCTTATTGTATGCATCTTTTACGTATTTTATATTCCCTTATATATATATATATATATATATATTTTATACTAAGTGCTTATCTCTTATATACATATTTTGGTAGCAGCTAGGCGCCACTTGGTGATTTTTTATTTTTATTTTTCCTACACTGTATTGTCACTATATAGCACTTTTGCTTATAGTTTATCACCTACGGCTGCCCTGCTCTTTCTTAGCTTCCTACCTGTCATTTTTATCTGTACCCAGGATATTTTTCTATCTGTCATACACTTCCCTCTACCTTGGCCTTTACCCCTGGCGCCCTGCGTGTGTATCCTATATCTCCTTTCTCAGGATTACAGGATTAACCCTCTCCTTTAATTTCCTAACCTCGATTCGTTACTCGGCCGATGGGAGACCATAGGCCGACTAGAGGAGCAGAGGCTGACTCAGGTTGGGCCTATGTGGAAAAATATCTACCTGATCCTTTCAAAAGAATTCAAAGGGAACTTAGCTCTATATTATCCAAAGAAGATTTTCATAAACTGGATGCCAATATCTTGGGAACTCAACCTTCTTCCGATGACCATCAACGGCCAATTCAGAAGGATAGAGAAGCTCAACACTTGATTGACATCACCAAAAACTTCGTACACAGTGAGATTGACTGCTTTTTCCTCTCTTGCTATATCGATTTGGGCTTTATACCATGAGGTCTCAGACTTCCGTTAAAACCAACCTTTGATAATGATGTGTTGTTTTCTAAAAAATGGTTGGAAATTAGTGACTTTTGCTCAGTCCAATTCCTTAATATATTAGTACAAAAAAGAAAAAGGATCTGTCAAGATCTTAGGGACATTATGGATAATCTAGGGTTATCTATATCAATAAGAACCCTTGTTAGTTTCCCTCCCAATATGTCTGTTAAACAAAAAAAAATTGGAGGACCTTTGAATATAATGAAGTGCGCAAGAAATGTAGTAAACTCCTGAGGGACCTCAATGATTATCAACATGACAAAATCAGAAACTGGGAACGTAAATTGTCTCATAAACAGAATTTACAGTCCCAAAACACTAACAGAAATGGACCATATGAAACTCCCTCCACATACTTCTTTAGAGTATGAGCCAATTCGTCCTACTAGATATTCCTATCAGAGAATAACTTTTTACAATATGAACTATCATAGGCATCATAAAACAGTTTCCCCTAGAGAATACCATAAGATAGATTCTCATCAGTTTTATCCCACAACAGATCCAATTAGGTCAGTTACAACTAAGAGAGCCCCTAACTTAATAAATAAAGATAAGTCCTTTACTGGTAGAATAAAAGCTAACCAATTAACTTATCATATACAGGATGAGGTACCCCAGACATCTAATGTTAATACTACGCTAGAAAACACCCATGAACTGTCCACTCATATCATGCCCACTCCCATTCTAATATCACCCATTGGTAGCGAGCCAGCTGCTACATCCCCACATACTATTATGATTGGGGAGTCCTCTAAATTATCATCAGAGGAACGTCCAGCGGAATCCCAACTCAACCTTTCTACTTATTCCACATCTACCATTCACGACGACCTTTTTTTAGCTCTTCCAATAAACCTGTCCGAGAGCCCTTTTTTAGGGAAGATCACGCCAAACACCACTCCTCTACTTCCCACACCACCTGCCAGACCCACACTGTGCAGTGTCCAACATCTTACCCCATTCCTTACACCAACAGTTCCATTACCATGCAGGGTGACACCCGATCTACAGAACCACAAGATCACTCAATTCTTCACTCCCCTATCCCAATCAAGAAAAAGGCAAAACGTTTTAGAGGATGCCGGGGAGGAAAACTTAAGAATACCTGAAAATAAAAAAATAAAAATAAAGAGTCCACCATTACAATAGGGATATCTCATCCTTTAAAGGTCCCCACCCCCTCTGAGATAGACACGCTAGGAGATGCTTCCCTTTCTGATGAAGCTATTATTGCTAAAGGTATTTTCAACCTTTATAAATACACTCTGTCAACATATGAAATAAAACTATTGAGTAAAGGGTTGTCCTTTTGTCCATCAAATCAACCCAATCCCTTTGAACTCTTTGTGGATCTCAACAAATTTATGCGTAATCTTACCCTTAAGCGCCATTTTAGAATCAAAGAACTTATTAATATGGCGACTGCTAATACTACGGAAGAAGTTTTACTGCCTATTTTTAACCCTCTCAGCCAACCAGTAGATATACAAGGTACCCAGCCCTCCACCAGTCCTACTCCTGTACAATCAAAACTCTCCATGAAATCTACTTTTTTTCCGCTAGAGATCAAAGGACCGCACCTTGAGAGTTATTACAACATGGTCCTCGATGAGTTCAAATACCTTACCACTACAAAAAAACAACCCCCAGTGGCCAAGCATCAAAATCTAAACACCAATGATAAAAAAGCTTTAAAGAACTTGAGAAGCAATAAAGAAATTGTTATTAAAAATGCAGACAAGGGAGGGGGGTTGTAATTATGGATACTGAGTACTATCTGAGAGAGGTCAATAAAATACTTACAGACCCAGAGTACTATAGAACTTTGGATGGGGACCCGACAGATATTTTTTTAAAATCCCTCACAACATTAATTGAACAAGGCTATGCCTCAGGGATTATAGATAAAAAGGAAAAACAATTTCTTATTCCTTTCCATCCGGCTACTTCAATCTTTTATTTTTTACCCAAGATACATAAAAGTGTAAAAAAAAAAAACAGATAGACCCATTATATCAGGGATAGATTCCCTCACTACCAATCTTTCGGCCTATGTGGATTCTTTTCTCCAAAAATATGTACAATCACTACCGTCTTTTTTGAGAGATTCCTCTCATCTGATTAATCTCTTAAAGAATATACAGTGGAAAGAGAATTACATCTGGGTTACCCTTGACGTAACCTCCCTCTTCAGCAATATCAAACATGACTTAGGCTTAATGGCAATCAAACATTTTTTGGAAGGTGACTTGACATTACCAATAATACACAAAAATAATTTATTTGTAAGGGGATCGATTTTATACTTCACTATTTCACTTTTAATGAGTAATTTTATATCCAACAGAAAGGGACCGCGATGGGGACAAAATTTGCGCCTTCGTACGCCAATCTCCTCATGGGTCTTTTCAAAGAATCACATAATCTTCTGCATAACCCTAAGATTAAATTTTATCGTCGTTATATTGACGACATTATTTTTATCTGGGATGGCACTGATATTGAACTTATAGCCTTTTTAATGTACTTAACGACTGGGGTCTAACCTTCAGTTTGGAACATCATCCAACAGAAGCAATATTTTTAGACATCAATCTTAATTCCACTGAAAATAAAATCATGACAAAAACTTTTTTTTTAAAAGTGGATGCCAATAGTTTTTTTAGATTTTACTAGCTGTCATTACCTGAAATGGAAAAAGAACATTCCTTTCAGCCAGATGAAACGCTTGAGAAGGAATTGTTCAGAGGATCAGACTCTTAAGACACAACTAACAATCCTAAAAAAATCGTTTTAAAGAGAAAGGCTATCCTAAATCCCTTATAGTAGGATCTGAGAAAAGGATATTGCAGCTAGACCAAGAAGAGTCTCTCAAACCCAAGAATGGTGAAAAGAGAAAGCATACTAACAAAAGAATGGATACTCAATCTAATCTTGTTACCAGATATAATATAGAACATAAAAAGATTAGGGAGATATTAGCCAAACATTGGCCTATCCTACAGAAAAACCCTATATTAGGGAAAATCCTTCCTTCTACTCCTTCTCTAACATTCAGACGAGCCCCTACCTTTAAAAAAATATTAGCTCCTTCTTGCCCTAAATTGAAAGGAAAACACGTTCAAACAAACATCTATAGAGACCTGGCGGGACTCACGGTAGCTAAGGATGACCCCCTAGGCATCTTCAAATGCAATAGAATTAGGTGCACATGTTGTAGGATGATTTCTCATGGGAGGAAAGAAATAAATATCCCTGACACACAGGAACCCTTTATTTTTAAACACCATTTGATTTGCAGCACAAAAGATGTTATTTACCTATTGGAGTGTCCCTGCCAACTCAAATATGTAGGCAGAACGACTCAGACGGTCAGAGAACGCATGAATGAACACCGGTCTAATATAAAAAGAAAAGTATTGACCCACAGTGTATCTCGACATTTTTCGGAAAAACATGAAGGTAACCCACATTTCCTGAAGGTCACTCCACTTGAATGGGTCCAATCCTCGTTTCAGAATCTGGCCAGAAAAGAAATGTTCTGGATTTACCGCATGAACACGCTGACACCATTTGGTTTAAATGAAAGTTTAGAGTACACAAAATATTAAACTACTACTTTCTACGATGTCCCCTGCTGTGGGTTTTTCCCACCCTTTATATATATATATATATATATATATATATTAGTGCTTTAACATCCATTTTTTATCTAAAGTGTACTATTTTTTAGTTAAAGTGCACTTGTATAATTTTTTTTATTTAATATATTTTTTTATGTTTTTATTATTATTATTATTTATTTTTTTCATATGTTTATTAACCCATTAGTCTTAGGCTACTTTCACACTTGCGTTTGGGGTTCCGCTTGTGAGATCCGTTTGAGGGCTCTCACAAGCGGCCCCGAACTTATCCCCAATGCATTCTGAATGGATAAGGATCCGTTTAGAATGCATCAGTTTGGCTCCGTTCCGCCCCCATTCCGCTCTGCTTGCAGCGTTTTGGTGTCCGCCTGGCCGTGCGGAGCCAAACGGATCCGTCCTGACTTACAATGCAAGTCAATGGCGACGGATCCGTTTGACGTTGACACAATATGGTGCAATTGCAAACGGATCCGTCCCCCATTGACTTTCAATGTAAAGTCAGGAGTCCCTATTAATATACCATCGGATCAGAGTTTTCTCCAATCCGATGGTATATTTTAAATTGAAGCGTCCCCATCACCATGGTTAGAATATTCCATCGGATTTAAGTTAGATCGTGAAAACTCAGATCCGACAGTATATTCTAACACAGAGGCGTTCCCATGGTGATGGGGACGCTTCAAGTTAGAATATACTAAGAACTGTGTAAATGACTTCCCCCTGCTGCCTGGCAGCACCCGATCTCTTACAGGGGGCTGTGATCAGCACAATTAACCCCTCAGGTGCCGCACCTGAGAGGTTAATTGTGCGTATCATAGCCCCCTGTAAGAGATCAGGTGCTGCCAGGCAGCAGGGGCCAGACCCCCCTCCCTCCCCAGTTTTAAATTCATTGGTGGCCAGTGCAGCCCCCCTCCCTCCCCAGTATTAAATTCATTGGTGGCCAGTGCGGCCCCCCTCCCTCCCCAGTATTAAATTCATTGGTGGCCAGTGCGGCCCCCCCCTCCCTCCCCAGTATTAAATGCATTGGTGGCCAGTGCGACCCCCCCTCCCTCCCTCCCCAGTATTAAATTCATTGGTGGCCAGTGCGGCCCCCCCTCCCTCCCCAGTATTAAATTAATTGGTGGCCAGTGCGGCCCCCCCTCCCTCCCCTGTATTAAATTCATTGGTGGCCAGTGCGGCTTCCTCTCTCTCCACCTAATTAAAATCACCCCCCCTCCATCATTGGTGGCAGCGGAGAGTTCCGATCGGAGTCCCAGTTTAATCGCTGGGCTCCGATCGGTTACCATAGCAGCCAGGACGCTACTGCAGTTCTGGCTGCCATGGTTACTTAGCAATTTTAGAAGCATTATACTTACCTGCGTTGTCTGTGGCCGGCCGGGCGCTCCTCCTACTGGTAAGTGACAGGTCTATGCTATAGCCGCACAGACCTTTCACTTACTAGTAAGAGGAGCGATCGGCCGGCCACAGACAGCGCAGGTAAGTATAATGCTTCTAAAATTGCTAAGTAACCATGGCAGCCAGGACTGCAGTAGCGTCCTGGCTGCCATGGTAACCGATCGGCGCCCCAGCGATTAAACTGGGACTCCGATCGGAACTCTCCACTGCCACCAATGATGGGGGTGGGGGGGAGGCCACACTGGCCACCAATGAATTTAATACAGGGGAGGGAGGGGGGCCGCACTGGCCACCAATGAATTTAATACAGGGGAGGGAGGGGGGGCCGCACTGGCCACCAATGAATTTAATACAGGGGAGGGAGGGAGAGCAGCACTGGCCACCAATGAATTTAATACTGGGGAGGGAGGGAGGGGGGCCGCACTGGCCACCAATGAATTTAATATAGGGGAGGGAGGGGGCCCCTGCTGCCTGACAGCACCTGATCTCTTACAGGGGGCTGTGATCCGCACAATTAACCCCTTAGGTGCGGCACCTGAGGGGTTAATTGTGCGGATCACAGCCCCCTGTAAGATATCGGGTGCTGCCAGGCAGCAGGGGGCAGTCATGTACACAGTTCTTAGTATATTCTAACTTGAAGCATCCCCATCACCATGGGAACGCCTCTGTGTTAGAATATACTGTCGGATCTGAGTTTTCACGATGTGAAAACTCAGATCTTAAAAAGCTGTTATGCAGATGATCCGTTCTGAACGGATACCATCGTTTGCATTATAGGTGCGGATCCGTCTGTGCAGATACCAGACGGATCCGCACCGAACGCAAGTGTGAAAGTAGCCTTATTAATCTTATTCCTCTCATACTGACGTATATACTCTATTTTAGTTACATGTTTAAAAATAGTTGGACAGTTATTTTTAGTTCTCATGCACTTTATTATCATTTCTTTCCATTCAATATTGATACTTCGGCTCTGTACGACTTTCCGAAGCATAGAAGCATCCAAGCCTCTCTTTCATTTGCGTTCCATTGACAGGAACTTCTAGCTTACTCCGCCCCTCCTGGTATCTGTGGCTCATATGCCAGAAACCCGGACATAGCCCGAGGTGGAACGCACCTCTGTCTTATGCGTTCCACATACCGGTACTACAGTCTCCGCCCGCCCGTGGCCCGATAGGTAACATTTTCCTTTTCCCCCAATATTTTCTAACAGGGCCGACATTTGTACCATCCATTATGTATTATACATTCTGTGCATACAATCATTTGTTATCTTTTACTCTGTTACTGACGTCACTTCCGGGCCCGGAAGTGACAGTGACAATTTTTCTGGCGCCAAAAAAGCCTCTTGTTTGAGTGAGTGCCATATGCTATATTTAGATGTGTGTTTCATAAAATACTCTGTATATGTTTAATACCTTCACTGCTCCTGAGGAACGGGTCTGTTATTCCCCGAAACGCGTTGAGCTTACCTGACAAAGTGTTGGACTGCCGTATCTTCCAGCAATTCTGCAAGAGAGCCAGGCGAGGGAAGTGGTTGTTTTGGGTGTCTTGAGCTTTATCCCATCACACCCCTCCCTGGTGAAGTGAGTGTGGTGTATATCACCTTTTTATACGTATTTTTGAATACTTTTTAGCGTTTCCCCATATGATACTATCTACCAGATGTCAGATGGTCTAATCATATGGTTATTGATTACTAACGGTTCTCCTTTTATTGGTAAGGGGTACTCACTTACTCCCAGTACTTAATAATAAGTGCACAAAGCCCCCTACCTTATTGTATAGATCTTTTACGTATTTTATATTCCCTTATATATATATATTTTTATACTAAGTGCTTATCTCTTATATACATATTTTGGTAGCAGCTAGGCGCCACTTGGTGATTTATTTTTTCCCCTTTATCCTACACTGTATTGTCACTATATAGCACTTCTGCTTATAGTTTATCACCTACGGCTGCCCTGCTCTTTCTTAGCTTCCTACCTGTCATTTTTATCTGTACCAAGGATATTTTTCTATCTGTCATACACTTCCCTCTACCTTGGCCTTTACCCCTGGCGCCCTGCGTGTGTATCCTATATCTCCTTTCACCGGAGTACAGGATTAACCCTCTCCTTTTCTTTCATAACCTCAACCCGTTCTGTGTGCCAGTATAAAATAATTTCCTCAGTGCCCCCAGTTGAGCTAATGTCCCCATAGTTCCCCCATAATGTGTGCAAGTATAAAACACCCCTATATAATGTCCCTGGTAAATGCTCACATAGTGCTACTCTCCTCTTTCCCATAGTGCCCCCATAATGTGCCAGTATAAGATTCCCCCATAGTGTCCCCCAGAATGTGCTAGTATAAATGCCCCTTCTTAGTGACCCCATAGTGTGCCTATATAATATGCCCCCATAGTGTTCTTCTTCCCCTCCAACACCATAGTGTCTCCATAATGTGCCAGTATAAGATGCCACAATAGTGTTTCCTATGTGCTAGCAATGCCCCCAGTAGATGCCCCCCATGTGCCAGCAATGTCCCCAGTAGATGCCCCCATAGTGTCCTCATGTGCCAGCAATGCCCCCAGTAGATCCCCCCATGTGCCAGCAATGTCCCCAGTAGATGCCCCCATAGTGTCCACGTGTGCCAGCCATGCCCCCATGTGCCAGAAATGCCCCAGTAGATGCCCCCATAGTGTCCACATGTGCCAGCAATGTCCCCAGTAGATGCCCCCATAGTGTCCACAAGTGCCAGCAATGTCCCCAGTAGATGCCCCCATAGTGTCCACATGTGCCAGCAATGCCCTCAGTAGATTCCCCCCATGTGCCAGCAATGTCCCCAGTAGATGCCCCCATAGTGTCCACATTTGCCAGCAATGCCCCCCATGTGCCAGCAAAGCCCCAGTAGATGCCCCCATAGTGTCCACACGTGCCAGCAATGTCCCCAGTAGATGCCCCCATAGTGTCAACATGTGCCAGCAATGCCCCCAGTAGATTCCTCACATCAGCCCCCCAGCAGCCTCTCTTCAGCCCCCCAGCAGCCTCTCTTCAGCCCCCCAGCAGCCTCACATCAGCCCCCCAGTGCCTCACATCAGCCCCCCAGTGCCTCACATCAGCCCCCAGTGCCTCACATCAGCCCCAATGCCCCTTTTCAGCCCCCCAGTGCCTCACATCAGCCCCCAATGCCCCTCTTCAGCCCCCAGTGCCTCACATCAGCCCCCCCCAGTGCTTTACATCAGTCCCCCAATGCCTCACATCAGCCCCCAATGCCCCTCTTCAGCCCCCCCAGTGCCTCACATCAGCCCCCAATGCCCCATTCCAGACCATTACCATTCAATTCGGCACCGTTCACCGTTCACCTACCCTAACACCTGACCTGTCCTGACTCCTGCTGCTGGCTGCGAGTGCGTCTTCAAGTTCAATCTTGCTGACGGCTGTCTGTGTGTGTGAGTCAGACACAACACAGTCAGCCAAAACACATATGGACGTCTGAATGGAGCCTTACAGGGGGGTCATCAATGACAGGGGGGTGATCAGGGAGTTTTCATGGGGTGATCACCCCCCTGTAAGGCTCCATTCAGACGTCCATATGTGTTTTGCGCATGCGCGGATCCGTGGATCCGCAAAACACATACGGACGTCTGAATGGAGCCTTACAGGGGGGTGATCAATGACAGGGGGTGATCAGGGAGTCTATATGGGGTGATCACCCCCCTGTCATTGATCACCCCCCTGTAAGGCTCCATTCAGACGTCCATATGTGTTTTGCGGATCCGCGGATCCGTGGATCCGCAAAACACATACGGACGTCTGAATGGAGCCTTACAGGGGGGTGATCAGTGACAGGGGGGTGATCAGTGACAGGGGGGTGATCAGGGAGTCTATATGGGGTGATCAGGGGTTAATAAGGGGTTAATAAGTGACGGGGGGGTGTAGTGTAGTGGTGTTTGGTGCTGCTTTACAGAGCTGCCTGTGTCCTCTGGTGGTCGATCCAAGCAAAAGGGACCACCAGAGGACCAGGTAGCAGGTATATTAGACGCTGTTATCAAAACAGCATCTAATATACCTTTAAGGGGTTAAAAAAATCAGATCTACAGCCTGCCAGCCAATGATCGCCACTGGCAGGCTGCAGATCCACTCGTTTACCTGCAGTTCCTGTGTGCGCACGTTCACAGGAAATCTCGCCTCTCGCAAGATGACGCGCCGGACAGATCGACCGCCTCCGGACCGCAAAAAAGTGCCACACATGTGGTATCTCCGTACTCAGGAGAAGTTGGGGAATGTGTTTTGGGGTGTCTTTTTACATATACCCATGCTGGGTGAGAGAAATATCTTGGCAAAAGACAACTTTTCCCATTTTTTTATACAAAGTTGGCATTTGACCAAGATATTTATCTCACCCAGCATGGGTATATGTAAAATGACACCCCAAAACACATTCCCCACCTTCTCCTGAGTACGGAGATACCAGATGTGTGACACTTTTTTGCAGCCTAGGTGGGCAAAGGGGCCCATATTCCAAAGAGCACCTTTCGGATTTCACTCGTCATTTTTTACAGAATTTGATTTCAAACTCCTTACCACACATTTGGGCCCCTAAAATACCAGGGCATTATACCTACCCCACAAGTGACCCCATTTTGGAAAGAATAGACCCCAAGGTATTCGCTGATGGGCATAGTGAGTTCATGGAAGTTTTTATTTTTTGTCACAAGTTAGTGGAATATGAGACTTTGTATGAAAAAAAAAAAAAAAAAAAAATCATCATTTTCCACTAACTTGTGACAAAAAATAAAAAATTCTAGGAACTCGCCATGCCCCTCACGGAATACCTTGGGGTGTCTTCTTTCCAAAATGGGGTCACTTGTGGGGTAGTTATACTGCCCTGGCATTTTCCAGGGGCCCTAATGTGTGGTAAGTAGGTAAATGACCAGTGAAATCCGAAAGGTGCTCTTTGGAATATGGGCCCCTTTGCCCACCTAGGCTGCAAAAAAGTGTCACACATCTGGTATCTCCGTACTCGGGAGAAGTTGGGGAATGTGTTTTGGGGTGTCTTTTTACATATACCCATGCTGGGTGAGAGAAATATCTTGGCAAAAGACAACTTTTCCCATTTTTTTTATACAAAGTTGGCATTTGACCAAGATATTTATCTCACCCAGCATGGGTATATGTAAAATGACACCCCAAAACACATTCCCCAACTTCTCCTGAGTACGGCGATACCAGATGTGTGACACTTTTTTGCAGCCTAGATGCGCAAAGGGGCCCAAATTCCTTTTAGGAGGGCATTTTTAGACATTTGGATACCAGACTTCTTCTCACGCTTTGGGGCCCCTAGAATGCCAGGGCAGTATAAATACCCCACATGTGACCCCATTTTGGAAAGAAGACACCCCAAGGTATTCAATGAGGGGCATGGCGAGTTCATCGAAATTTTTTTTTTTTGGCACAAGTTAGCGGAAATTGATATTTTTTATTTTTTTCTCACAAAGTCTCCCGTTCCGCTAACTTGGGACAAAAATTTCAATCTTTCATGGACTCAATATGCCCCTCACGGAATACCTGGGGGTGTCTTCTTTCCGAAATGGGGTCACATGTGGGGTATTTATACTGCCCTGGCATTCTAGGGGCCCTAAAGCGTGAGAAGAAGTCTGGAATATAAATGTCTAAAAAATTTTACGCATTTGGATTCCGTGAGGGGTATGGTGAGTTCATGTGAGATTTAATTTTTTGTCACAAGTTAGTGGAATATGAGACTTTGTAAGAAAAAAAAATAATAATTCCGCTAACTTGGGCCAAAAAAATGTCTGAATGGAGCCTTACAGAGGGTGATCAATGACAGGGGGGTGATCAATGACAGGGGGGTGATCAATGACAGGGGGGTGATCAGGGAGTCTATATGGGGTGATAACCACAGTCATTTATCACGCCCGTGTAAGGCTTCATTCAGACGTCCGGATGCGTTTTGCGGATCCGATCCATCTATCAGTGGATCCGTAAAAATCATGCGGACGTCTGAATGGAGCTTTACAGGGGGGTGATCAATGACAGGGGGGTAATCAATGACAGGGGGGTGATCAGGGAGTCTATATGGGGTGATCACCACAGTCATTGATCATGCCCCTGTAAGGCTTCATTCAGACGTCCGGATGCGTTTTGCGGATCCGATCCATCTATCAGTGGATCCGTAAAAATCATGCGGACGTCTGAATGGAGCTTTACAGGGGGGTAATCAATGACAGGGGGGTGATCAGGGAGTCTATATGGGGTGATAACCACAGTCATTGATCATGCCCCTGTAAGGCTTCATTCAGACGTCCGGATGCGTTTTGCGGATCCGATCCATCTATCAGTGGATCCGTAAAAATCATGCGGACATCTGAATGGAGCTTTACAGGGGGGTGATCAGGGAGTCTATATGGGGTGATCACCACAGTCATTGATCATGCCCCTGTAAGGCTTCATTCAGACGTCCGGATGCGTTTTGCGGATCCGATCCATCTATCAGTGGATCCGTAAAAATCATGCGGACGTCTGAATGGAGCTTTACAGGGGGGTAATCAATGACAGGGGGGTGATCAATGACAGGGGGGTGATCAGGGAGTCTATATGGGGTGATAACCACAGTCATTGATCATGCCCCTGTAAGGCTTCATTCAGACGTCCGGATGCGTTTTGCGGATCCGATCCATCTATCAGTGGATCCGTAAAAATCATGCGGACATCTGAATGGAGCTTTACAGGGGGTTGATCAATGACAGGGGGGTAATCAATGACAGGGGGGTGATCAGGGAGTCTATATGGGGTGATCAGGGGTGATTAGGGGTGATCAGGGGCTAATAAGGGGTTAATAAGTGACGGGGGGGGGGGGTGTAGTGTAGTGTAGTGGTGCTTGGTGGGACTTTACTGAGCTACCTGTGTCCTCTGGTGGTCGATCCAAACAAATGGGACCACCAGAGGACCAGGTAGCAGGTATATTAGACGCTGTTATCAAAACAGCGTCTAATATACCTGTTAGGGGTTAAAAAAAACACATCTCCAGCCTGCCAGCGAACGATCGCCGCTGGCAGGCTGGAGATCAACTCTCTTACCTTCCGTTCCTGTGAGCGCGCGCGCCTGTGTGCGCGCGTTCACAGGAAATCTCGCGTCTCGCGAGAGGACGCGCCGGCGCGTCCAGGAGGAATGAATCAACCACCTCCAGGACGCGTCTGTGCGTACAGCGGTCCGGAGGTGGTTAAAGGGGTTATTCTGGGGAAATACATATTTTTTAATATAACTCAGGAATCTGAGTTAAAGGGAACCTGTCACCTGGATTTTGTGTATAGAGCTGAGGACATGGGTTGCTAGATAGACGCTAGCACATCTGCAATCCCCAATCCCCATAGCTCTGTGTGCTTTTATTGTGTAAAAAAAACAATTTGATACAGATGCAAATTAACCTGAGATGAGTCCTGTCCCTGACTCATCTCACGTACAGGACTCATCACAGATTAATTTGCATATGTATAAAATTTAACTTGTCGGAGCAAGTTGAACGCATTGCACCCGCACTGAATACCGACCCATTCATTTCTATGGGGCTGTTCACATGAGCGGTGATTTTCACGCATCACTTGTGCGTTGCGTGAAAATCGCAGCATGCTCTATATTCTGCGTTTTTCACGCAACGCAGGCCCCATAGAAGTGAATGGGGTTGCGTGAAAATCGCAAGCATCCGCAAGCAAGTGTGGATGCGGTGCGATTTTCACGCACGGTTGCTAGGAGACGATCGGGATGGAGACCCGATCATTATTATTTCCCCTTATAACATGGTTATAAGGGAAAATAATAGCATTCTGAATACAGAATGCAAAGTAAAATAGCGCTGGAGGGGTTAAAAAATAATAATAATAATTTAACTTACCTTAGTCCACTTGATAGCGCAGCCCGGCATCTCCTTCTGTATTCTTTCTTCAGGACCTGGGTAAAGGACCTGTGGTGACGTCACTCCGGTCATCACATGATCCATCACATGATCTTTTACCATGGTGATGAATCATGTGATGGATCATGTGCTGACTGGAGTGACGTCACCACAGGTCCTTTACCCAGGTCCTGAAGAAAGAATACAGAAGAAGACACGTGCGATAACTTCAAAGGGTGCACCATAGTTGTTTGAGTGGCTCACTCAGCCTTACGTATCTGCACCCTCCTCATCCTCTGTATCAGCACCCTCCTCACTCTCTTCTGTGTGCACCCCCAAAGACACCACCACCACCACCATAGCCCCTCCACCCCTCCACCCCTCCACTTGAGTCAGAGGAATTGTTATGGAATTATCGATGTGACAGAATGTATTCTTGATTTGTCTCCCTCTTGTCTCTCCCTCTTGTCTCCACCTCCCTCTTCTCCCCTACTTCCCCTTTTTAGTCTTGCAATTAGCAAATAATCACATGCTTTCTTGAGATGAGCGGAAACCACAAAGAAGCACATAATAAAACACAAAGTAAGATTCTAACATATAACCTGCGCACTTTATATATCCATATATAGCAAATTGCAGAACTGCAGAACTAAGTACGTGTCCTTGAGATACTGGACATTAGCATTAAGCCTATCATAAATACGCTTATTAGATAACACCCTGACACAATTTTGGGGTGTCCGTGACACGAACCCGAACCCGAACATTTTCGTAAAAGTCCGGGTTCGGGTTCGGCGCTTTCTTGGTGCTTTTTGAAAGGCTGCAAAGCAGCCAATCAACAAGCGTCATACTACTTGCCCCAAGAGGCCATCACAGCCATGCCTACTATTGGAATGGCTGTGATTGGCCAGTGCAGCATGTGACCCAGCCTCTATATAAGCTTGGGTCACGTAGCGCTGCACGTCACTCTGCTGTTGCAAGTGTAGGGAGAGGTTGCAGCTGCGACGTTAGGGCGAGATTAGGCAGGGATTAACTCCTCCAAAACACTTAAAGGGCTTCTGTCAGCCCACTAAACCGTTTTTTTTTTTTTGGTTTAATAATAATCCCTACACTGCGATCTCTGCATACATAAGTAAAATAATAATTTTCGTTCAGTAGAATTTGGTAAAACGCTATTTTTATAATATGTAAATTACCTTGCTACCAGCAAGTAGGGCGGCTACTTGCTGGTAGCAGCCGCATCCTCCGATCCTAATGACGCCCCCTCCGCATTGTGATTGACAGGGCCAGGGAACGGAATCGTTCTCTGCTGGCCCTGCCTGTTTTCATTCAATATCTGGGGCCTGCGCCGCGGCCGTACCTATCTTCAATCTGCGCAGTCGCACTGAGAGGTGGCCACTCACTCGGCCGCTCGCTCCTCAATGCGCCTGCACCAGGTGTAGATGTGACGTCATCGGCGCAGGCGCATTGAGGATGGAGCGGCCGAGTGAGTGGCTGCCTCTCAGTGCGTCTGCGCAGATTGAAGATAGGTACGGCCGCGGCGCAGGCGCCAGATATTGAATGAAAACAGGCAGGGCCAGCAGAGAACGATTCCGTTCCCTGGCCCTGTCAATCACAATGCGGAGGGGGCGTCATTAGGATCGGAGGATGCGGCTGCTACCAGCAAGTAGCCGCCCTACTTGCTGGTAGCAAGGTAATTTACATATTATAAAAATAGCGTTTTATCAAATTCTACTGAACGAAAATTATTATTTTACTTATGTATGCAGAGATCGCAGTGTAGGGATTATTATTAAACAAAAAAAAAAAAAAACGGTTTAGCGGGGTGACAGAAGCCCTTTAAGACAGTGATCGATCTACAGCTGTGGATCATTGAACTGCTGCTATTCAATTGCTCACTGTTTTTAGGCTGCCCAGAGCGTTTTTCAGTCACTTTTTTCTGGGGTGATCGGCGGCCATTTTGTGGCTTGTGGTGCGCCAGCACAAGCTGCCACCAAGTCCATTTAACCATCAATAGTGTGGTTATTTTTTGGCTATATCCTACATCAGGGGCAAGCTGCCACCAAGTCCATTTAACCATCAATAGTATGGTTATTTTTTGGCTATATCCTACATCAAGGGCAAGCTGCCACCAAGTCCATTTAACCATCAATAGTGTGGTTATTTTTTGGCTATATCCTACATCAGGGGCAAGCTTCCACCAAGTCCATTTAACCATCAATAGTGTGGCTATTTTTTGGCTATATACTACATCAGGGGCAAGCTGCCAGCAAGTCCATTTAACCATCAATAGTGTGGTTATTTAAATCTATCCCTAAAAGGGTATATTAGATTCAAGGTGCTGATAGGGTCATTCTCAATAACTTCACACACACGCTACTGTGCAATTCCAAGTCTAATTCTGTCCGTAAACGTATACCTGTCACCCAGCGCCTAAAAAATAGGCCTCAAATTTATATTCATCCAAATCTGTCATTATTGCTTTAGCTGGTCAAGTTATTTAGTGTTCGTCAAAGCACAGTTTTTGTTCTGGGTTGAAATACAATTCCCAATTTTGCAATTCTCTAAATTAGTGGTTTCTGCTGTATCAGGCCTACTTTAAATCTATCCCTAAAAGGTTATATAAGATTCAAGGTGCAGATAGGGTTATTCTCAATAACTTCACACACACGCTACTGTGCAATTCCAAATCTAATTCTGTCCGTAAACGTATACCTGTCACCCAGCGCCTAAAAAATAGGCCTCAAATTTATATTCATCCAAATCTGTCATTATTGCTTTAGCTGGTCAAGTTATTTAGTGTCTGTCAAAGCACAGTTTTTGTTCTGGGTTGAAATACAATTCCCAATTTTGCAATTCTCTAAATTAGTGGTTTCTGCTGTATCAGGCCTACTTTAAATCTATCCCTAAAAGGGTATATAAGATTCAAGGTGCAGATAGGGTTATTCTCAATAACTTCACACACACGCTACTGTGCAATTCCAAGTCTAATTCTGTCCGTAAACGTATACCTGTCACCCAACGCCTAAAAAATAGGCCTCAAATTTATATTCATCCAAATCTGTCATTATTGCTGTAGCAGGTCAAGTTATTTAGTGTCCGTCAAAGCACAGTTTTTGTTCTGGGTTGAAATACAATTCTCAATTTTGCAATTCTCTAAATTAGTGGTTTCTGCTGTATCAGGCCTACTTTAAATCTATCCCTAAAAGGGTATATAAGATTCAAGGTGCAGATAGGGTTATTCTCAATAACTTCACACACACGCTACTGTGCAATTCCAAGTCTAATTCTGTCCGTAAACGTATACCTGTCACCAAGCGCCTAAAAAATAGGCCTCAAATTTATATTCATCCAAATCTGTCGTTACTGCTGTGCCTTTATTAGTGTAATACGGTACCTAAATAGATAGCCAGATAGTTGTTAGGTGTCTGTAAAAAAAGGCCTGAATTTGAATTCAATACATTGGGCCAAATTATATTTTTCTTATTGTGGTGAACGGTAACAATGAGGAAAACATCTAGTAAAAGACGCGGACGCGGACATGGTCATGGTGGTGTTAGTGGACCCTCTGGTGCTGGGAGAGGACGTGGCCGTTCTGCCACAGCCACACGTCCTAGTGAACCAACTACCTCGGGTCCCAGTAGCCAGCAGAATTTACAGCGATATTTGGTGGGGCCCAATGCCGTTCTAAGGATGGTAAGGCCTGAGCAGGTCCAGGCATTAGTCAATTGGGTGGCCGACAGTGGATCCAGCACGTTCACATTATCTCCCACCCAGTCTTCTGCAGAAAGCGCACAGATGGCGCATGAAAACCAAGCCCATCAGTCTGTCACATCACCCCCATGCATATCAGGGAAACTGTCTGAGCCTCAAGTTATGCAGCAGTCTCTTATGCTGTTTGAAGACTCTGCTGGCATGGTTTCCCAAGGGCATCCACCTAGCCCTTCCCCAGGGGTGGAAGAGATAGAATGCACTAACGCACAACCACTTATGTTTCCTGATGATGAGGACATGGGAATACCACCTCAGCATGTCTCTGCTGATGACAAAACATAGGTGCCAACTGCTGCGTCTTTCTGCAGTGTGCAGACTAAACAGGAGGTCAGGGATCAAGACTGGGTGGAAGACGATGCAGGGGACGATGAGGTCCTAGACCCCACATGGAATGAAGGTCGTGCCACTGACTTTCACAGTTCGGAGGAAGAGGCAGTGATGAGACCGAGCCAACAGCGTAGCAAAAGACAAAGAGGGAGCAGTGGGCAAAAGCAGAACACCCGCCGCCAAGAGACTCCGCCTGCTACTGACCGCCGCCATCTGGGACCAAGCACCCCAAAGGCAGCTTCAAGGAGTTCCCTGGCATGGCACTTCTTCAAACAATGTGCTGACGACAAGACCCGAGTGGTTTGCACGCTGTGCCATCAGAGCCTGAAGCGAGGCATTAACGTTCTGAACCTTAGCACAACCTGCATGACCAGGCACCTGCATGCAAAGCATAAACTGCAGTGGAGTAAACACCTTAAAAACAAGGAAGTCACTCAGGCTCCCCCTGCTACCTCTTCTGCTGCTGCCACCTCGGCCTCTTCCTCCGCCTCTGGAGGAACGGTTGGCACCTGCCGCCCAGCAAACATGGGATGTACCACCAACACCACCACCTGCGTCACCAAGCATCTCAACCATGTCACACGGCAGCGTTCAGCTCTCCATCTCACAAACATTTGAGAGAAAGCGTAAATTCCCACCTAGCCACCCTCGATCCCTGGCCCTGAATGCCAGCATTTCTAAACTACTGGCCTATGAAATGCTGTCATTCAGGCTGGTGGACACAGACAGCTTCAAACAGCTCATGTCGCTTGCTGTCCCACAGTATGTTGTTCCCAGCCGGCACTACTTCTCCAAGAAAGCCGTGCCTTCCCTGCACAACCAAGTATCCGATAAAATCAAGTGTGCACTGTGCAACGCCATCTGTGGCAAGGTCCACCTAACCACAGATACTTTGACCAGTAAGCACGGCCAGGGACACTATATCTTCCTAACTGCACACTGGGTAAATGTAGTGGCGGCTGGGCCCCAGGCGGAGAGCTGTTTGGCGCACGTCCTTCCGCCGCCAAGGATCGCAGGGCAACATTCTTTGCCTCCTGTTGCCTCCTCCTCCTACTCAGCTTCCTCCTCCTCTTCTTCCACCTGCTCATCCAGTCAGCCACACACCTTCACCACCAACTTCAGCACAGCCCGGGCTAAACGTCAGCATGCCATTCTGAAACTCATATATTTGGGGGACAGGCCCCACACCGCACAGGATTTGTGGCGGGGTATAGAACAACAGACCGACGAGTGGTTGCTGCTGGTGAGCCTCAAGCCCGGCCTGGTGGTGTGCGATAATGGGCGAAATCTCGTTGCAGCTCTGGGACTAGCCGGTTTGACGCACATCCCTTGCCTGGCGCATGTGCTGAATTTGGTGGTGCAGAAGTTCATTCGCAACTACCCCGACATGTCAGAGCGGCTGCATAAAGTGCGGGCCATCTGTTCGCGCTTCCGGCATTCACATCCTGCCGCTGCTCGCCTGTCTGCGCTACAGCGTAACTTCAGCCTTCCCGCTCACCGCCTCATATGCGATGTGCCCACCAGATGGAACTCCACCTTGCACATGCTGGACAGACTGTGCGAGCAGCAGCAGGGCATAGTAAAGATTCAGCTGCAGCACGCACGGGTCAGTCGCTCTGCGGAACAGCACCACTTCACCACCAATGACTGGGCCTCCATGCGAGACCTGTGTGCCCTGTTGCGCTGTTTCGAGTACTCCACCAACATGGCCAGTGGCGATGACGCCATTATCAGCGTTACAATACCACTTATATGTCTCCTTGAGAAAACACTTAGGGCGATGATGGAAGAGGAGGTGGCCCAGGAGGAGGAGGAAGAGGGGTCATTTTTAGCACTTTCAGGCCAGTCTCTTCAAAGTGACTCAGAGGGAGGTTTTTTGCGACAGCAGAGGCCAGGTACAAATGTGGCCAGACAGGGCCCACTACTGGAGGACGAGGAGGACGAGGATGAGGAGGAGGTGAAGGAGGATGAGGATGAAGCATGTTCACAGCGGGGTGGCACCCAACGCAGCTCGGGCCCATCACTGGTGCGTGGCTGGGGGGAAACGCAGGACGATGACGATACGCCTCCCACAGAGGACAGCTTGTCCTTACCTCTGGGCAGCCTGGCACACATGAGCGACTACATGCTGCAGTGCCTGCGCAACGATAGCAGAGTTGCCCACATTTTAACGTGTGCAGACTACTGGGTTGCCACCCTGCTGGATCCCCGGTACAAAGACAATGTGCCCACCTTACTTCCTGCACTGGAGCGTGATAGGAAGATGCGCGAGTACAAGTGCACGTTGGTAGACGCGCTACTGAGAGCATTCCCAAATGTCACAGGGGAACAAGTGGAAGCCCAAGGAGAAGGCAGAGGAGGAGCAAGAGGTCGCCAACGCAGCTGTGTCACGGCCAGCTCCTCTGAGGGCAGGGTTAGCATGGCAGAGATGTGGAAAAGTTTTGTCACCACGCCACAGCTAACTGCACCACCACCTGATACGGAACGTGTTAGCAGGAGGCAACATTTCACTAACATGGTGGAACAGTACCTGTGCACACCCCTCCACGTACTGACTGATGGTTCGGCCCCATTCAACTTCTGGGTCTTTAAATTGTCCATGTGGCCAGAGCTAGCCTTTTATGCCTTGGAGGTGCTGGCCTGCCCGGCGGCCAGCGTTTTGTCTGAACGTGTATTCAGCACGGCAAGGGGCGTCATTACAGACAAACGCAGCCGCCTGTCTACAGCCAATGTGGACAAGCTGACGTTTCTTAAAAATGAACCAGGCATGGATCGCACAGGACCTGTCCATCCCTTGTGCAGATTAGACATTAACTACCTCCCCATAACCATATATTATTGTACTCCAGGGCACTTCCTCATTCAATCCTATTTTTTTTTTCATTTTACCATTATATTGCGGGGCAACCCAAAGTTGAATGAACCTCTCCTCTGTCTGGGTGCCGGTGCCTAAAAATATCTGACAGTGGTGGGTGACATGAAGCCTGATTCTCTGCTATGACATGAAGACTGATTCTCTGCTGACATGAAGCCAGATTCTCTGCTATGGGACCTCTCTCCTCTGCCTGGGTGCCTGGGCCTAAATATCTGACAATAGACTGTTCCAGTGGTGGGTGACGTGAAGCCTGATTCTCTGCTATGGGACCTCTCTCCTCTGCCTGGGTGCCTGGGCCTAAATATGTGACAATGGACTGTTCCAGTGGTGGGTGACGTGAAGCATGATTCTCTGCTATGACATGAAGACTGATTATCTGCTGACATGAAGCCAGATTCTCTGCTATGGGACCTCTCTCCTCTGTCTGGGTGCCGGGGCCTAAATATATGACAATGGACTGTTCCAGTGGTGGGTGACGTGAAGCATGATTCTCTGCTATGACATGAAGACTGATTCTCTGCTGACATGAAGACTGAATGTCTGTTATGGGACCTCTCTACTCTGTCTGGGTGCCGGGGCCTAAAAATATCTGACAGTGGCCTGTTCCAGTGGTGGGTGACATGAAGCCTGATTCTCTGCTATGACATGAAGACTGATTCTCTGCTGAGTCGCTGACATGAAGCCAGATTCTATGTTATGGGACCTCTCTCCTCTGTCTGGGTGCCGGGGCCTAAATTATATGACAATGGACTGTTCCAATGTTGGGTGACGTGAAGCATGATTCTCTGCTATGACATGAAGACTGATTCTCTGCTGACATGAAGCCAGATTCTATGTTATGGGACCTCTCTCCTCTGTCTGGGTGCCGGGGCCTAAAAATATCTGACAGTGGCCTGTTCCAGTGGTGGGTGACATGAAGCCTGATTCTCTGCTATGACATGAAGACTGATTCTCTGCTGACATGAAGCCAGATTCTATGTTATGGGACCTCTCTCCTCTGTCTGGGTGGCGGGGCCTAAATTATATGACAATGGACTGTTCCAATGTTGGGTGACGTGAAGCATGATTCTCTGCTATGACATGAAGACTGATTCTCTGCTGACATGAAGCCTGAATCTCTGCTATGGGACCTCTTTCCTCTGCCTTGGTGCCTGGGCCTAAATATCTGACAATGGACTGTTCCAGTGGTGGGTGACGTGAAGCCTGATTCTCTGCTATGACATGAAGACTTATTCTCTGCTGACATGACGCCAGATTCTCTGCTATGGGACCTCTCTCCTCTGCCTGGGTGCCTGGGCCTAAATATCTGACAATGGACTGTTCCAGTGGTGGGTGACGTGAAGCCTGATTCTCTGCTATGACATGAAGACTGATTCTCTGCTGACATGAAGCCTGATTCTCTGCTATGGGACCTCTCTCCAATTGATATTGGTTAATTTTTATTTATTTTATTTTAATTGTAATTCATTTTCCTATCCACATTTGTTTGCAGGGGATTTAACTACATTTTGCGGCCTTTTGCAGCCCTCTAGCCTTTTCCTGGGCTGTTTTACAGCCTTTTTAGTGCCGAAAAGTTCGGGTCCCCATTGACTTCAATGGGGTTCGGGACGAAGGTCGGGTCGGGTTCGGATTCCGAACCCGAACATTTCCGGGAAGTTCGGCCGAACTTCTCGAACCCGAACATCCAGGTGTTCACTCAACTCTAGTGATGATCTGTGTACACATTGGAAGGAAATGTACCCATTAATTACTGAAACCCATAGGCTAGGACAAGGGCTCACAATCTATCCTGGTAACTATACCTGTTATACCAGCCTTATTGGTAATAGAAACTTAGGAAACTTTACCGATGAATTCTGTGGGATTTATAATGAATACCTAGGGAGAAACCTACAGGAACGAAAGCAATCGCTGGGTGACATTTATTGGATATGTGGAGATATGAAAATACGGACAAAATTGAAGGGAACTGGACAGGTCAGTGTGCTCTAGCCAAAGTCATAATGCCTCTCCATATTTTACCTGCAGAGATAGGCAAAGGACGGTCTGTAGCTATAGCTGATATGAAAAATCGAACTGCTCCTCGTAGAAATAAGAGAGAAGTATCACGGAGTCTGGATCCACACCTTTACTTAGACTCCATAGGGGTTCCTAGAGGAGTACCAAATGATTTCAAGGCCAGAGACGAAGTTAAGGCAGGATTTGAATCCCTTATTCCCTTAGTGACCATTAACAAGAATGTGGCCTGGATCAATTACATTTACTATAATCAGCAGCGGTTTTTAAACTACACTAGAGATGCTATAAAAGGCGTAGCTGAACAACTCGAGGCTACCTCCCAGATGACGTTCCAAAACAGGATTGCTTTAGATATGGTCTTAGCAGAAAAAGGGGGGGGGGGGGTGTAAAATGATCCCAAAAACTACTGTATATTGTACTTATATCCCAGATGACACTGGTCCCAATGGTACTCTAGCCATTAAAAATCTTGACGATCTTGCAGATGAAATGAAAAGAAATTCAGGGGTCTCAGATCCCTGGGACCGGTACTTTGGATGGATGTCTGATTGGCAGAAAAGGCTAGCTCAGATAGGGGTGACTATCTTGATTGTTTTGATACTTTTTGTGATTATCACATATTGCATACTTGTTTTCGTAAACTCTCTGACAAGATCACTGATGCCCCCTTGATGGCTTACCAAGACATGGCTCCGATACCACTCAAACTTACTTGTTCAGAAACCCCTCTCCTCATTCAACTCGAGTATCAGGACGTTCTGCCATCCGCATCCATGGAAACCCCTAGAAAGGGTGACATTCCTGCTCCTCCTCCTCCTCCTACTCCTGTAAAAATTGACTGATAAAAAAAATAGGGCAAGAGATCCAAAAGCAATGTCCGTCCCTCATCATGGGCCTCATCTACTAGAGATGAGGCGGGTGCACTGGGGGTGAAGAAGTACCACCTGGAGGACATTCTCAGGGATCATTAGGCAGGGTCAATCATGTCATCAACCAAGAATACAAAAGGGGGCACTGTTATGGAATTATCGATGTGACAGAATGTATTCTTGATTTGTCTCCCTCTTGTCTCCCCCTCCCTCTTCTCCCCTACTTCCCCTTTTTAGTCTTGCAATTACCAAATACTGTGCCGTTGTCGCGTTCATATGGCACAAGGCATGCTTTCGTGGCCCAAATGTTTGAGCGTAAAAAAATTATGACGCTGGATAATCCTCTTGCCCAATGGCTGACAGCTGGCCTGTTGGAACTGCTAGCCCGCCAACTACTGCCATATAAATTTGTGGACTCGGAGGCCTTTAGAAAATTTGTGGCCATTGGCACACCGCAATGGAAGATCCCCGGAAGGAAATATTTCTCCCAGAAGGGCATCACTGAACTATATGGCTACGTTCAGCGGGAAGTTAATATATCTCTGACACACAATGTCAGTGCCAAGATACATCTGACCACAGACACGTGGTCTAGCAAACACAGGCAGGGAAGGTACATAACTTTCACTGCCCACTGGGTGAACCTTTCGACGGCCGTCGAGCTTGTAACCCGTGGCACCCGTGTGGATTTGGTGTTACCGCCATTGATTGCATGCAGGCCTGCCTCTTCTTCTCCTCCTCCTACTCCATCCTCCGTCTCCTCCTCAGCTGACTCCTCCTCCTGGATTCTGTGGCTGGAAGTACGATCACAGGATAAATATATAACTGTTGGCCAGTACAGGCCCCAAAAATTAGCAAATAGGTAGAATTGGTAACCGCACCTGTTTAGCTGTGGGTGGAAATTCCTCTGCCAGTGCCCACAACAGCAGAATGCAGCATCTCTCTTAGCAAGGCCTGGAAATGCTGCATTCTGACAGCCCTCTGTGATTCTGTGGCTGAAGATATATTAGGAGGTCACAGGATAACTATATAACTGTCCGCCAGTACAGGCCCCAAAAATTAGGCAATAGGAATTCACCTGACAGGTTTTTCAGGTTCGCCTGCCATTTGTGAATGGGGCCTGCCGCGAATGCGTGGTTCGCGAACATTTGATGGCGAACGCGCGTTCATGAATCGTCCCGGACAATGTTCGTCCATCACTACCCAGAAAGATTATCAAAATTAGCGTTATTCCATTTAGAAAAAAGATAACTGAGGGGAGATCTAATAACTATGTATAAATACGTCAGGGGACAGTACATAGATCTATCCGATGACCTATTTATACCCAGGACTGTGCCAAGGGGACATCCTCTGCGTCTAGAGCAAAAAAGGTTTCTTCTACACAAACATAGAAGAGGATTCTTTATGGTAAGAGCAGTGAGACTATGGAACTCTCTGCCAGAGGAGGTGGTAAAGGTGAACTCACTAAAAGAGTTCAAGAGGGGCCTGGATGTAATAATATTATAGTTTATAGTTACTTCTGGAGAAGGGTCGTTGATCCAGGGAGCATTGTGACTGCCTGATTGGAGTCGTGAGGGAATTTTTTCATCTAAAATAAGGAAAATTGGCTCCTACCTTATGTTTTTTTTGCAGTCCTCTGGATAAACTTGCAGGAAAGTAGGCTGAAGGATGGATGTCTTTTTTCAGCCTTACAAACTATCTTACAAAACTGCACACACTGCCTTGTCTATTCCATGCTTTGCTGCTACTACTATTGCTGCCACATGCCACTATTACCCCTACACACCTTACCTTTTCCATATCCACACTGAACTGCTGCTGCTTTCCAGGCTTGTTCAGAACAAACCACGGTTCCTTCTGACATTAACAGTTGAGTGTGTGTGAACAGGGGCAGCAATCTGTATTTGCATCAGAACAAGCAACTGCTTCTTCTAACACTACTGTGTGTGTATAAACACTGCGATATGGATAGTGGATGTGCACCCACTGTGCCATTCAACCAGAGCGGTTAACTGCTGACCCACGGGGATCAGAAACACTGCAGGGAAGCACCAAAGGGTCAAGCAATATTTGTGTGGTCAGTGGCAGCTCAAAGTCAGGACAGGCAGAGTTCGTGTGAACTCAAAAATCAGTCCAAAAGTCAGGTCTGAAGCACAGGGTCAAACGGAGAACATGCACGGGTCAGGTGACAGAGAGTTAGAGGTCAGGAATTAGGCAGTTTATCATGCGTTTACCCATAGCTACATAAAATATGTTTCATTCAGAAATTATTTGCTATTGCTATCATTGCATTAAAGCGATTAAGGATGGGTGGTGATGGGAGAGGGGGGGTGAGTGGGGAAAAAATGTGAGACAAAAAATAAAGAAAAATAAAAGAAATATAAGTCCTAGGAAACAGAGTGACATATACCAATTTTCAGGCCAATCGGAGCATTTTGATTGGTGTAGAATCAATTCAGACACAATTCAATTTTTTTTAACAATTTGGCAAATTAGACACAAAACACATTTCAAGAAATTAAAGTTCATCAGTAACCAATGTGGATAATCTGCAAGAACCCCTCAACAAGGTGTCAGAGCGCTGTCACAGGATGACTGTGATGTCTCTGATATGTTCCCGCTATAGCTACAATATGGTTACAATACTAACAGAGCGTTTCACCCACATTAGTGTACACCAATCTAGTTACCTTGCTGGGGTCTGCCAGCATACAGTATTATGACATATCATATAACGTATCTCATCACAACATGGTGTAACATACATGGGTATAAGTTACAATGCACAGTTAGGTTGTGTAATGCCCCAGAGTGGTATTACAATTCCTACACTCTGCTACTGTATTTGATAATCTAACAATAATATAATCTGTGTATTTATTCCAGGTCCTCTTACACTGTGCATTCCTATTATTGCTATAGAACTGTTATGTTCATGTAATATGCCTGGTTCACCAGCAGGTGGCAGAATATATATGGCAGAGAGATCCTTAGATAGAATGGAATTTACCATTCCATTCTCCCCCTTTTGGGCAGAAGTGGGCCAGTCCTGTTTCCTATCAAAGGAAAGAGTTGCAGTTCTAGATTATTCCAGTTTAGATTTGATGGTGGAGCTGAGAAGACATGAAAGCTGTAGCAGCGATGGGAAAGTTCCACCTCGTTCTTCAGAAGTCTCAAAAGGGAAGTAGCTCATAGAGCACCATGACTCCTTACAGATCTACAGACTGACTAGTGTCACTAGGGGGTCAGCAGCCAAAGGCACCCCACTCTACAGCCTGCTGGAACCAAGAGAAAGCCTGAATATTGCCTGGATGCAAGTAAAGCTGCTAAACTTTATCAAGGTCTGGACTCGACTTATTCTCCACCATTATTCATCCCCTTTACTGCTTCGTAGCCTAAGCCTGGGGAGCGACGGTTTTCACGTAGGAACACCGTGATACACACAGAGACTATTAAGGGCCGCACCACACCACTCGGCATTCCTATAAACCTAGGACGTGATCAGCTCTGGGATGTGGCACGCTGCAGTTGCAAGGGAACGTAATAGCATGCATAAATATAGCATAAATGTATGGCTGCAGCGGCGGACACAGACAGCAGAGGGCCCCTGTGCAAAGAATGTGCCCCCCCCCCCCCCCCCCCCCCCAAGCCAAATTCACAATCTAACCTATTCAGTCCTAACATTACTTGTAGAAATACAAAACATACAGGATAAGGCTACTTTCACACCTGCGGCACTACGCTCCGGCCACCTGAAGATGCAAGGAATCGGCCGTACACAAACTGCAGCATGCAGCGGTTTGTGTCCCGCTGATTTTCAGCATTTTTGCCAGATTGTGGCCAGATCTCTGCCGTACCCCATTATAGTCAATGGGGCCGGTGGGCATTCTATCTGCATCCATCAGTGCTGGATCCAGTGAATTCCAGCAGGCTGCTCTCTGCTGGAACAGCCTGCCAGAATCACTAACGCAGATGTGAAAGTAGCCTAATACAGTGCCACATACCTCTTCCATCCAGTGACGTCTCCTTTGATGTATCTGTTCTCTGTCCTCATCTTCTCCTTTCAGACCAGACCGCCATGATGATTTCTTTCAGCCATCTCTTTTCTCTGCAGAGTTTGACAGACATCTTAGTTTCATACTTTTCCATCATCCTCCCACCTTCTGAACACCCCATCCTGCCACCCCCAATACTGTGCCCGCTGTGCTCCCTATACAAGTTACACACAGATAGTTCCCCTTCAATAATTATTGGCACACAGTGTCCTAAAAAATTACTGTGCCCAGGAAACAGTGTCCCTGACACTAATAGTGTAAACATAATGTTCCCCAAAAATAATTGTGCTAAGCTGATACTGTACCAGGGTGCCCCCCACAGTAATACTGCTCCCCAAAGTCGCACCAAAAGAAATAATTATCTACCAGACAACACTTAGTAGTAATAGTGCCCCTACAGTATTATTTTCCCACTGTGTCCCAGAAGTAATAATGCTCCCATAGTGCTCATACTAGTATTCATGTTTATCATAGTCCCTCAACTGTAATAAAGCCCACCATAATGCCCACGGTAATAATAATTCTCTTTATAATGTGTTACAGTAAAAATAAAAATGCCCTGTTGTGCGCCAGTATAAAATATACCTCCTCTTAGTGCCCCCTGTAGAGCCAATTTCCCCATAGTGCCCTCATAATATATGCCAATGCCCCTACTGTGTGCCCAAAAAACCTCATAGTGCCTCCAGTTGAGACAAGGTCCCAATAGTGCCCTAATTTTTGCACCAGTATAAAATACTCTTATATCGGGCCCCAATAGTGCGCCTCCCCTTATCCCCATGGTGCCTGACAATGTGCCAGTATAAAATGCCCCCAAAATGTGTGCCAGTATAATTCCCCTATATAATGACTCCAATAGTGCTCCTCTTACCACTTCTCCATAGTGCCCCCATGTGTGTCAGTATATAAGATAGGGTCCCCAGTAGATGCCCCCATAGATTCTCCCCCCTTCTCCATAGTGCCCCCATGTGTGCTAGTATATAAGATAGGGCCCCTAAAGTGCTCCTTCCCTCCATAGCGCCCCCCATGTCTGCCAGTATATAAGATAGGGCCCCAGAAGATGCCCCCATAGTGCTCCTTTCCCCCCTCCTCCATAGTGCCCCCCATGTGTGCCAGTATATAAGATAGGGTCCCCCATATTGCTCTTTCCCCTCCATAGTGCCCCCCATGTGTGCCAGTATACAAGATAGGGCCCCCCATATTGCTCTTCCCCCTCCATAGTGCCCCCCATGTGTGCCAGTATATAAGATAGGGCCCTCATATTGCTCCTCCCCTTTTATAGTACCCCCCATGTGTGCCAGTATACAAGATAGGGCCCCCAATAGTGTCCCTCCCCCTCTATAGTGCCCCCCACATCTGCCAGTATACAAGATAGGGCCCCCCATAGTGCTCTTCCTCCTCTATAGTGCCCCCATGTCTGACAATATATAAAACAGGCAGGCCCCCCATATGTCAATTTCTCAGGTCCCCCCCATATGCCACTTGCTCAGAACCCACAGGAGGACTCCTCCCCTAATATAATTTCTTAATTATTTATTCAGGCCCCCCATATCGATGTGACAGACCCCCCCCCCCCCCCCCCATCAGACCTCAGATCAGACTAAAAATAAATAATTAAAACCTACCTCTCCTGCTCCGCTGCTCTATATGTCCACCGGGGTGTCCTGATGTGAGTGCCTTCTCTGCTGGTCTCCAACAGCCTGCGCTGCACAGTCACGTGACCTGACTGCGTACAGCCCAGGTCATAGTGCGCGCTGTACGCAGTCAGACTGGAGGAGACCAGGGAGGAAGCGGAGCCAGGGGGGTAAGTAAGAGCCTCTCTCTTGCATACTAGAGGGGGCCCATTCATACTAGTGAGCGCTTCTGGAGCGCTCACTAGTATGAATGGGCCCTCCTCATACACTGGGCCCCTGTGCAGCTGAACCGGCTGCACAGGCGATATGTCCGCCCCTGTATGGCTGGTATGTTCTCAGCAACAGTCACTTAACTTTTAAAAGGACAGGGCAGTTTTCAACAGTGTAAGTAAGGATCTGTTCACATCACGTTTTTGTCTCACTTTTTAGGGGGTTTTCTAATATTCCCATACTGATAAGAAAAAGAATGCAAACGCATAGTACACTGTGATTTTCCATCCCGCAGAGCCCATAAAAAACCCTATACATTAAACAGATGTTTGTTTACAATGAAAACCTTTGGTGTCAGATGCCACTATATGACATCGTCTGAGGCATTCCTTTCACTTATACATCATGTGCGTAAAGTGATTTTGATCTTGATGTATATAAATAAGTTGGCACCTGGATGTTATTATTTCTCTTATCAAATGGGTATGTACTTGCACACTCTGACAAGACCAGCAGTGATTGAGTAAATTCAGAGTGCGTAAGGATACACTCCTAACTTGTAACACACAGTTGGCAATGTATTTGTAAATTGCTAGTAGGAGTAATAGAGGAATGACACAACACAGAATTGCTCTATTATAGGAAATACAAGTATTTACTAAAACAGACATGGCAGTAGAGGTGATATGTCATTTTTAAGCTTTTAAAATCATACATTTGTCCTTTCTTTGAGGTCAGTCTGAATGTTGAGTATACACAGTTACTATATAGGCAGCTGAGAGGAAGTGATATTAATACTTCGGCCTACTCAACATTTCCTTCCATAATCCCTACAATACCTTCTCACCCACCCAGTCCTCCTCCTTCAGGCATTCTGCTGGACGCTTTCCAAAGTATTTCTCTGAAACTGTTTCTATGTCTACATAGTGCTGTTTTATACTTCACTTAAGGCTTCTTTCACACTGGCGTTTTGGCTTTCAGTTTGTGAGATCCGTTCGGGGCTCTCACAAGCGGTCCAAAACTGATCAGTTTTGCCCTAATGCATTCTGACTGGAAAAGGATCCGCTCAGAATGCATCAGTTTGCATCAGTTCAGTCTCCAGTCCGCTTCGTAGACGGACACCAAACACTGCTTGCTCCGTCTGATGAAACTGAGCCAGACACAATCTGGCACAATAGAAAATGGATCTGTCCTCCATTGACTTTCAATGGTGTTCAAGACCGATCCGTCTTGGCTATGTTACAGATAATACAAACAGATCCGTTCAGAACGAGTTCAAAGTTGTGAATACCATATTACATGTCTGGTTCTCAAATCCATATCTTTGTGAAGTTTACTGCAAATTAGTCAGCAGCAAATCTTGTAGCAACACGTTTCCTACAACTTCAGCTGGGATCATAATAAATCATATTGATTTTAGCTGATCATTAGACACATACTGGGAATAAAACTCATTCCTGGTCAACCATGGGTAGCATCCCACATCCAGATAGCATCTTTATTAAATACATACACCCCCTTTGGAAAACACAGCGTTTATCGTGCGGTGACCAGACTAAGATGGCTGCTCTGATCGGCAGGAAGTCATCTTAACTGAGGGACCAGAGGACCCCTGCAGCCTCGATCACTGCATTTGGCCAATCAGACAAGACCAGCTAATCTCAGTGTCACTGTTCACCATTTATGGTGCTGAAGTGGGCTGGGATGGAAGTGATTGGTACCAATCACATCAGCTAATATCACCTCAGAGGTTAGGCAGGGAACTCCAGTGTTTTATGTCCCCTGCCAGTGCTGCTATTGGCTGGAACAACGCTCCAGCCAATGGCAGTGCTATAGCAGCACAGGGAAACGGAAGAACCTCTCTACAAGCAGCCATTTTAGCTGGTGACTTCTTGCAAATAGGTTCTGTGCTTCTCTGTGTTGTTGCCTTGCTTGCTGGGACTTGTGGTGCACCACCACAGCATTCAGTGCCATTACAGTTGGAGAAAAAAGAAGAAAAGAAGAACATCTGGAACAGCTGCAGTGATATTTATTTTTCTTTGCTCATCTGCAGCTGTTTCAGATCCCTAATCAATCCTTGTCCCTGCCCCCCTTCCCCCGCGCATGGACGCCAGTCTTTCAGTTTTTTTTTTATTTTTCTATATTTTTTTTTTAGCTTTTTCAGCTCTGTGCCACTTTATTTATGTGTGAGCTGTGACTTGTCTTTTTTATTCAATCAGTGCTTTATTTTTTATTTTTTGGCATGCACGCACGCAAGAAACATCTGCATGTGTCCTGCACTTGAGTCAGTAACATTAATTACTGCTCAGTTTTTTCAGCTTTTTTTAACCCCTTCAATTAGTGCTAGCTAGTGATATATACACATCCATATATATCGTAGGAAGGCACAAGGGACCATCATTGATAGTAGATACGTGTCACAGAGGTACTTGGTCTCAGTGAAGTATGAGCCAGTAGTTCAGGTGTGTCAGCGGCAGTAGGTGGTTGACATTTTGTTTATTTATTATAACTGTGAATAGCTGATCCGGGACAGCTCTTACTGGGAGTAGTTATAGTGCTGGGTGGATGACTACTCCCCCTGTTCCAGGCTCTGTTTTGACTGGCCTACAAAACAGCCAGGGGTGTCAGGTAGTGGTGATTTTCCCCTCTCTGACAATGGAGCTCTGTGAAGCGCTGTGTGGGATCAGAGGCTAAACTGGATTAGCAGTGCCTGAAAGACTGAGGACAAAACAAGGTTCACATACAACATCTCTTTTTATTTCTTTCTTCTAAATTTAATTTGGAATTTATTTCAAGATCCCTCACATCCGAAATCATTACAAATGTAACATCCCAGAGTTATGTTACTAAACTCTTTTACCCCGCTACAACCTGTTAAGTGTATCTGCATTGTCATCCTGTGTAATTTAACATCACATCCTCACTAATGTGCATTCAAATCCTTGTAAAGTATATATTGCTGTAATTTTCCATGTACACCAGCAGGTGGCAGCAATGTGTTTACCTGGGACTTAGAGACAGTTTAGTATTTCTAGACTGGAATAGTACATTCCAGTTTAGCTCCTCCCTCTTTGAGGAGGTGTGGAATGTTCCCACATCCTGCCTCATGGGTGGGGAAGGAAGTTCAGTTAGTGTGTGTCAGCCACCCCTGCTTGGGGAAGGCTGTGCTGGTAGGAGCTCCCAGTTCTAGGGATTTCATACCAGAATCTTGTCTCGGCTGAGACAAAAGATCATCATTCCCAGTCTGAGCCCTTCAGCCTCAGCTGGTAGAAAGCAAGCAGCCACCTCCAGAACTCCAGGAAGAACCATACCCTGTGAGCCAACTGTGAGTACCGTCCAGAGACCATGAGAAGCCAAATTACACAGCAGAAAATATATAGTGCAGAAGATATAAATTCCTGCCATATTACAGAGCCACAAGCAGACGACTTATCCTGTAAAGAGCTCCAGGCACATGATAGAATCAGAAGAGACAGATCCCTGCCACACATTGCCAATACCTGCTGGGACTTCAGACTATTGCTGTATTTCGCATGGATTACTGCTTCATCAAGTCAAGACCAGTTTGAACTTTATTCCAAGTCTGGATCTCAATTATTGCTACTAAATCCCTCAATTACTCCTACTAGCAACACACTCATTTTATTGCAAGTGAGCCAGGATCCAGGAGTCCAGCCGTACCAAGGTAGGAGACACCGTTGACGTTATTACTATTACCACACAGAGACATTACACCACTCTGGCATTCCTAACCTGGTATGTGAGTTGCAACACCTTAAAGGGCCCTGTGTTAGTTCCCTGCGCACGCTGCAATTGGCGTCACAAACAAACCATAGACTATTATACTCATATCCTGACCCACTGCATAATTGGTGTCTGTGTAACTGCACCCACGGTCCGGCTCATTGCATTAAAGTGGCGGATACGAATTAATTTGTGTGCCATGACAGGATCGAATTGAATTGTGTGCTCATCCCTGCATAACCTGATCCAATTGTGTGTCTCATCAGGATTTACCTTTGTGCCTTACTGCATGTACTTATTGCTAAAGAGTGTGGGCTTGCATCAGCTGCAGCACAGTGGCAGCGCAGGGGTTAAGCAACTATCCCAGATATCTCCACCCAGCAGAGGGGAGGGAACCAAACAGTCTGCCTCCACAGAGAGAGCATTCCTACAGCAGTAGGAACAAAAGTGCTGAATACAAGTTCCCAGGAGGACAAAGAGATCGCTGCCCATACAGGAAGCAGAAATTAAAGCGGCGGCCATTTTAAAAAAGGGAAAATACAGCATTTTGTTCATTGAATGTTGGAGAACCGTCTGCTATTGGACCTGAGTGAGTACTATTGTGCAAATAACCTTGCTAAAGACTGTTAATAGTTGTTATCTGTCTGCCAGAGCACCATACTTCCCGAAATTGAGCAGTTGCAGTGACTCTTAAAGGAGCCACGCACCAATTCTGCTGCAGTCACCCATAGCAACCTGCATCTAAAATTGCATTGTAGCCAGTACTAAATTCCCCTAATCTGGTACTGGGCATCAAGGGACATGTCTGACAATGAAGATAGCACCCACTTGGACAGCAGCGACCCACCAGCAGCAGCGGCAGCCACCGCAATTATGCCTCTCACTATGCCATACTATTTTGGGGCACCCTGGCTCCCAAGTTACTCAGGAGAACATCATTCACTCAGGGAATTCTGTGATAAAATGCTAGCCTTGTTTAAGCTATATCCTGTATCACAGGATCAGAAAGTGGAAATCCTGATTGGCCAGTTATAGGGAGCTGCGCTCTGGGAGGTCAAATCCTGGCCCCAGTCAGAGCGGAAAACTGCTGAGCAGATCCTAGACCGACTCAGTACCACCTTTGAGACTAGGACCGCCTCTGAACTTAAAATGTGCTTCTTTGGAAAGCAGCAGCAGTCAAAGGAGACCTTGAGAGACTTTGCCTTGTCCCTGCAGGAAGCCCTGCTAGCTGTTATCCAGATTGATCCCCGTGAAGCTGAGGGACAAGATCAAACCCTCAGGGAACAGTTTCTCCCTCAAACGTCAACTGAAGATGCTTTCAGCTCAGCACCCAGATACCCCTTTCTTGGACTTTAAGGAACTTGCTATTGGCATCCTAGGGGAAAGTCACCAAGCTGATCCTCCTGAAAACAAGAAGGCAGGGCCCTCACTACGGCCTGCTACTCACAGTCAAATAGCTGAGCATGGGGCTCAGGCACCCGTTCCAGATACTGTAGCAGCTCTGACCGCTCAAGTCTCTGCAGCATACGGGTAGGTTACCCGACACTGCTATATCATAACGTGTATTTCCCTTTAAGCCAGTTAGGCCTGCAGCAGGCAATTCATATTTCAGCCAGCAGAGGGAGCCCCCTGGTTAGTATAAATAGGCTAGGGCCTAGCCTAGGAAGGGAGTTCAGAAGTTTCCAGAGTCTGTGCTGAGAGAGACAGAGGCAAGTCAAGAAAAGCAAGAGGTACTCAAGACAACAGAGGAGGTACTTGATAGAGATAAAACCAAGGATATACGCCAGAGCTAGGGCATTGGACCTTGGAGAAGAGTTTCTATGTTCCAGGATCAGTCAGGAATAGAGTGCAAGCTGCCTGTACTGCAAGTCCTGTGTTTAACACTCTAAAGTCACCTTGCTATATATATATATATATTGCCTGCATCAACTGTATTGAAAATCAACTGTCTTCAAAGGAACTGCGCTTCCGTCAATGTCCCTAAATGATGACTACTAAAGTTTGAATTCTGTTTTAACATCACGTGGTTCCTCAGTTATTCCTGCTATCAGCAAACGGCGTGCCACCGTTTAATTGGCACTGGCGTCACGAACATTTCTCATCATCACCTGCCCTTGCAGAGAGTCAGCCGTCTCAGGTTAGTGTCTATTGCACTACAACACCCAGGAACATTTCTAAACCTAACTTGAGTACGCTGCACCTCTCTTTTGGCGTCACGAACAGGATACGCACGCTTTCTAGTGCAAGAAGCGTGAACTTTGTGCCTTATACAGTTGCCCTGTGACCAAAGTGACAAATTGCCTGTTTTATTAAAGTGGACTTTGTGGACTGAAAAACATACCCAAAGTGTCCCTAAAACCTCTAAAAAGCGCTGTGCAGTGTTGCGCTAACAAGAGGAAGAAAATCGCCACACCGGAGTGTGGTTTTATGGACTTTTCAACAACCCTGCTTGCTGTCAGGGAATGGGGACCAAGAGGGCCACCGGCCGCCTGGAGTAAAGTTTCCCGCGCTGCTGAGGACCTTCGTGGGCGGATCCCTGCAAAGACACAGAGAATCCCGCCCCTCGTCATCATCGCACCGCCGCGGCCCTGTTTCTTCTACGTCACCGCGTACTCTGGACGTCCGGAGTCTCTCGAGACTTGGCCTGCGCAAGCCCGGCGATACCGGTAAGAACTTGTAACCGGAGGGAAGGGGATTGTTCCGGCCCCTTTAGTCACCAGCGGCCACATCGCAATAAGCTAACATGTCAGAACCGGGAGAGCTTGCGGCTCCTAATCATTCTATAGCCCCCAGCATGATGCCCTTTACCATGCCTTACTATTTCGGGGCCCCATGGTTTCCCCGCTATAAAGGAGAGACCCATACCCTAAGAGACTTTAAAGAAAAGTTGCTGGCATTATTCAAACTGTACCCCATAAATGCCGATCAGCAAATGGAAATCCTGCTAGCGCAACTGGAGGGAGCTGCCCGCAGGGAGGTATTATCCTGGCCTGCTACTGAGCGGAGTACTCTAGAGCAGATATTCACCCGCCTCAGGGCCACTTTTGAAACTAGGACTGCCTCAGAGATAAAGATGCACTTCTTTGGCAAGAAACAGAAGTCCGGTGAGTCCCTCCGTGACTATGCCCTATCACTTCAGGAGGCTTTAGGGGCTGTAATTCAGATAGATCCCAAAGAGGCTGATAACCAGGACCAGACCCTGAGGGAACAATTTATCAACGGGGTGTCTAGTGAGCAAATAAGGACCCAATTAAAGATGCTGTCCGCCCAGCACCCTAACAGTGCCTTTCTGGACTTTAAAGAACTGGCTATAAAAATTCTGGGGTCAGCAGTATCTACGGAGTTGAGCACCCCACCTGAGTCATCAGCCTGCAGGGTGAAACCGCTTAGCTCTAACCAAGCTCAGGCCGGTCAAGCTGTTCAAGTGTCAGCTACCGATACTATTGCCATGCTGACAGAGCAAGTAAATCACCTCACTAAAAGTCTAGAGAAAGTGTGCAGAAAAATAGAGGAATGGGAAAAACCCATAATGACAGAAGAAGAATTCCTGTCACCTCCTAGCGCGTTCCCACCACCATACCAAGAGACTCACCCCAGGGATCCTGGGAGGCGTAATAGAGGTCGCAAGAGGCCCGTGTGTACATACTACAAAAAGCTGGGACACACAGAATCCACGTGCTGGCAGTTAAAAGGGCAACCCCTGAGGCTGAGGACCACCCCTCGGGAGGTAGAACACTAGGTCCAGAGGATCCAAATTGGATGCCACGTTATGTAGGATCCCATCCTAAAATCAATATAGAGATCAACGGGGTCCCCTTTGAAGCCCTATTAGATACTGGGTCTCAGGTCACTACTATTCAGCTGCCCGCCTTTGAAAGATTCTGGGACACCAACCAATTGACCCAGCCGCCTGAATCCTGGGTGGAGATTATCGCCAGCAATGGCAAACCAGTAAAGATTCATGGATACTGGGAACCCACCCTGCAGGTGGGAGAAGTAACCTTACCGCAACAGGGGGTGATAGTAGTACAGGCCGGCGACAGAGGAGGACATCCTGTCATTCTAGGCACCAATGTCTTCAGAAATACTTGCCGTATTACACCAGACTTTGCCCACTGCTTCCTCTGCATCCAAGAGGGTGATTCAAAAGACTATTACTGTGTTAAGTGCCCAGCAGAGGTTTGCTAATGGGAAAGGAGAAATTTGTACTGCCAGGATTAGTGATATTAAGCCTGTGACTTTGCCTCCTAATTCTCAAACTCTTTTATGGTGTCGTGCTGTCCTGGGAGTCCAAGGCCGAGATTATCCAGCCCTGGTGGAACCAATCCAGATGGAGGATTACCCTTATGTGAGAGCTGCCAAGTGCCTGGTGAACGTCTCCCAAGGTAAAGTACCTGTCCGTCTGATTAACCTGAGTGATCATCCTGTGGCGCTTACTAAGCATTGCCGTGTTGCCCAGCTTTCTCAGGTGTCCTTCCAAGACATCATTCGTCTTCCAGTGACAGAAAAGCCGCCAGCTGCCGGCAGTGGACGCCCGTCAGTGACCCAGCCACAAGTGACCTGGTGGGAAGAGCTCCATGTAGGGGACGAGACTACCCCCCAACATCAACAAGAAGGGATCCTACAGCTGGTCAAAGAGTACCACCAGGCCTTCAGTAAGCATGCTACTGATTATGGAGAGGTGAGTGCCATACAACACACCATACCTACTGGCTCTCATCCTCCTATCAAGGAGAGATACAGACCCTTACCGCCTACTTCATATCAGACTGTAAAAGAAATGATCCAAGAGATGAAAGACTCTAATGTAATCCGGGACAGCCGTAGTCCGTGGGCTGCACCCCTGGTCCTTGTAAAGAAAAAGGATGGTGGTATTCGTTTCTGTGTGGATTATAGAAAAATTAACCAAATAACCCACAAGGATGCATACCCACTGCCCCGCATTGAGGAGTCACTAACTGCTCTGGGCTCCTCTGCCTATTTCTCCACCTTGGACTTGACCAGTGGCTACTGGCAAGTACCCATGGCCCCTGCAGATAGGGAAAAGACTGCTTTCACCACTCCCATGGGCCTGTATGAATTCAATTGTATGCCGTTCGGGCTATGTAATGCCCCAGGAACTTTCCAGAGACTAATGGAACGGTGTTTGGGTCACAAAAACTTCGAAACAGTGCTGCTGTATCTAGATGACGTCCTTGTGTACTCAAAAACATATGAAGACCATCTGAAACATTTGGCAGAAGTATTTGAAATCCTTATCAAATATGGCTTGAAGGTAAAGCCATCCAAGTGTCACCTGCTCAAACCTGCAGTAAGATACCTGGGGCATGTGGTCAGCGGAGAGGGCGTGCAACCTGACCCTGATAAGTTAGCGGCTGTCCGTAATTGGCCGGTTCCTACTACTGTCAAGGAAGTGAGGGGTTTCCTTGGTTTTGCAGGCTACTATAGACGGTTTATCCCCCATTTTGCTCAAATAGCTGATCCTATCCAGGAACTCTTGAGGGGGCAACCCAAGAAAACTCCTAGAACTCCTGTGCCCATTGAGTGGAATGAGGAAAGAGAGATAGCGTTCCAATTGCTAAAAAAAAAACTGACCGAGCCTCCTGTGTTAGGTTATCCAGATTATAGCAAGCCTTTCCATCTTTATACCGATGCTAGCAAGCGAGGCCTGGGAGCTGTGTTAGCCCAAATCCAAGAGGGAAAAGAAAGAGTGATAGCTTATGCAAGCCGCTCCCTGAAAGGAGCTGAGAAAAATGACCAGAATTATAGTTCCTTCAAACTAGAGTTCCTGGCATTAGTGTGGGCAGTGACGGAAAAATTCAAAGATTATCTAGCCGCTACCCCATTCATTGCATTCACTGACAATAACCCTCTGGCACATCTAAATACAGCTAAATTGGGGGCCTTGGAGCAGAGATGGGCCTCTCGCCTCGCCAACTATGATTTCTCTGTAAAATATCGTGCTGGACGTACTAATGATAATGCTGATGCTTTATCCAGGCTTCCCACAGAGACAGCTCCTGATGATGTGCGAGATGCTTGGGAAGATGTAGAGATGCCGGCTTTCTATAACCAATTTGCTCAACAGGATCAGGCTCGAGCTACCAATGACAGAGCTGCAGTTCCTTCACCCTCCAGTAGGCCTGAACCTAAAGAAGAAAGGTGGGTGAAACTACAGTCTGAAAGTAGAGTGCTGGGTGAGTTGTTAGACTTCATTACTAGTGGCAGAGCCCCTGAGAGGATTCGGCGTAAGAGTGCAGATCCTGAGCTCATCAAACTGTGGAGACAGCGCCATCAACTCTTCATACAAAAGGGCCTATTGCTACGGAGAAGCCTAGACCCAGTGTCCAACGAAAGAGTACACCAGATTCTCATACCCCGACGAGATGCAGGTATGGTGTTGGGGATGTACCACAATCAATCCGGTCACTTTGGGGTCCAAAAGACTGAGGCTAATATCCGCCAGCGGTTTTACTGGGTGGGCATGAGAGAAGACATTGAGAAGTGGTGTCGGGAGTGTGTAGCCTGTGCCTTAAAACGAAGTGAGCACCATGATCAGCAGGCACCACTGAGACCCATTGTAAGTACTCGTCCTCTTGAACTTGTCGCCATCGACCATGTGAAACTGGAGCCTAGTCGCTCAGGGTATACTTATGCCATGACTATTATTGACCATTTCACTAAGTTTGTTGTAGCGGTGCCTGTGAGAGACCAGACAGCCAAGACTACAGCCGAACTGTTCTGGAAGCACTTCCTCCTGCCCTACGGATGTCCAGAAAAGATCCTCACCGATCAAGGACCTGCTTTTGAGTCCCATGTGTTCCATGAACTGTGCCGCTTACACAACTGTAAGAAGATCCGGACAACGGCCTACCATCCTCAAGGTAATGGATTATGTGAAAAAATGAATCAGACCTTGATAGAGATGCTGAGGGCCGTGCCTCCTGAAACCAGAGGAGATTGGCCTAATCTGTTGCCACAGCTCATGTTCACATACAATCATACCATACATTGTTCCACCGGGTATACCCCCTTTTATTTGATGTTTGGGCGCCAAGGGACATTGCCTGCTGATCATTCATTGGACATACACGTACCTGATTGCATTAACCCATTACCTAACACCGACTGGGTTGCTGAACATCAAAGGCGATTGAATACAGCCAAAGCCATTGTTCAGGAACGTATGGACTATGCTAGGGACCGACAGCAGAGAGACTATGATCAAGCAGCCCATGCAGAACCCTTGACAATAGGGGCTGTGGTATGGTTAAAAAATAATCGCCGTACCAGTAAACTGGACAGTAAATGGGAGCGAAGTCCCTATGTTGTCACTGCAATCCCAAATGTTGGAACTCACACTTATGAGATCACCCGGGAAGGCAAGGGATCCCAAATTGTACACCGAAACCGGTTAAAGCTCTGCCTGACACCAGAACCTAGTGCCGAGAGTTCTGGATCTGAATCCCCTGTGTCAGAGTCATCAATACCGCCCGAGGATCCTATGCAGGCTGTCAGTAATCTGAGGTATGACGCTGATCCCATGCATTGGCTTCTGACACCATGGTTGAACTTGCTGGTGCCTGCTCCGGCACCTACTGCATCTTCACCTCCAGAAGAGCCGGTTCAAGATGCCCCGGATCCAGTCCCCCTTCTAAGGGATATTGTTGTTCCTGTTGTTCCTGACCAAGGTCTCACTGATGGAGACCCTCCTGTTGCTCCTCTCTCTTCTACCTCGTTGCTAAGGGAAGAGGAGACCCCTGTGTTGAGAAGGTCCACCCGGATGACCAGGGGACGCCCGCCAGTCCGTTTAGGAGACTTTGACTATTCTGGTGGTGTCTCCTCCCAAACAGTTGCTACTGGTAATACCTTGCTGGACATTTGTGCGCAAGAATGGACTCCCCCACGTGAGCCCTTGCCTGTGATACATCCACAGGAAACTCCTGGGTAGTTCCGTTATTATACTGCAACCAAAGAAAATGGACTAACCTGGTTCACCCTAAGTCCGCTGTGCCAGGTCAGCGGCCGTGCCTAAGAAGCAAGAAGACGCCCCTTTTCCTTACGTCATTTGTTCATGAAGTTACCAATGTTATGTTTTCTGTGTGAAATAATTATTTATTATATTTATAATGTAATGCTTATGTTATGTACCATGTTATGCCGGTTCAGGAAGGTGTGTGTGAGTACGAGGCCTTACTCACGTTAAAGTCTGGGGGTGTGCAGCATACGGGTAGGTTACCCGACACTGCTATATCATAACGTGTATTTCCCTTTAAGCCAGTTAGGCCTGCAGCAGGCAATTCATATTTCAGCCAGCAGAGGGAGCCCCCTGGTTAGTATAAATAGGCTAGGGCCTAGCCTAGGAAGGGAGTTCAGAAGTTTCCAGAGTCTGTGCTGAGAGAGACAGAGGCAAGTCAAGAAAAGCAAGAGGTACTCAAGACAACAGAGGAGGTACTTGATAGAGATAAAACCAAGGATATACGCCAGAGCTAGGGCATTGGACCTTGGAGAAGAGTTTCTATGTTCCAGGATCAGTCAGGAATAGAGTGCAAGCTGCCTGTACTGCAAGTCCTGTGTTTAACACTCTAAAGTCACCTTGCTATATATATATATATTGCCTGCATCAACTGTATTGAAAATCAACTGTCTTCAAAGGAACTGCGCTTCCGTCAATGTCCCTAAATGATGACTACTAAAGTTTGAATTCTGTTTTAACATCACGTGGTTCCTCAGTTATTCCTGCTATCAGCAAACGGCGTGCCACCGTTTAATTGGCACTGGCGTCACGAACATTTCTCATCATCACCTGCCCTTGCAGAGAGTCAGCCGTCTCAGGTTAGTGTCTATTGCACTACAACACCCAGGAACATTTCTAAACCTAACTTGAGTACGCTGCATCTCCCTCTTAGCTGAGAATATGGGGAGGATGAGGAAACAGCTAGAGCGACTAGAACAGCAACCCAAGGTGATGAAAGGGACTTCTGCAAACAGAGACTGCGCTATGCCCGGTCCACAAGAATATCGGCGCCAGCCAGTCAGTAGGTTGCCAGAGCCCGGGTATCAAAACATCAGGAAACAGCGATGCCTGCACTGCTAGAGGTATGGACACACTGAAAAGGACTGCCGTCAGTTAAACGGGTATCCCCTGAGGTCGAGGACCGCCCCTCGGGAGGAAGAATACTACAGTAGTGGCCAAAAGTTTTGAGAATGACACAAATATTAGTTTTCACAAAGTTTGCTTTAAACTGCTTTTAGATCTTTGTTTCAGTTGTTTCTGTGATGTAGTGAAATATAATTACACACACTTCATACGTTTCAAAGGCTTTTATCAACAATTACATGACATTTATGCAGAGTCAGTATTTGCAGTGTTGGCCCTTCTTTTTCAGGACCTCTGCAATTCGACTGGGCATGCTCTCAATCAACTTCTGGGCCAATTCCTGACTGATAGCAACCCATTCTTTCATAATCACTTCTTGGAGTTTGTCAGAATTAGTGGGTTTTTGTTTGTCCACCCGCCTCTTGAGGATTGACCACAAGTTCTCAATGGGATTAAGATCTGGGGAGTTTCCAGGCCATTGACCCAAAATGTCAACGTTTTGGTCCCCGAGCCACTTAATTATCACTTTTGCCTTATGGCACAGTGCTCCATCGTGCTGGAAAATGCATTGTTCTTCACCAAACTGTTGTTGGATTGTTGGAAGAAGTTGCTGTTGGAGGGTGTTTTGGTACCATTCTTTATTCATGGCTGTGTTTTTGGGCAAAATTGTGAGTGAGCCCACTCCCTTGGATGAGAAGCAACCTCACACATGAATGGTCTCAGGATGCTTTACTGTTAGCATGACACAGGACTTATGGTAGCGCTCACCTTTTCTTCTCCGGACAAGCCTTTTTCCAGATGCCCCAAACAATCGGAAAGAGGCTTCATCGGAGAATATGACTTCGCCCCAGTCCTCAGCAGTCCATTCACCATACTTTCTGCAGAAGATCAATCTGTCCCTGATGTTTTTTTTGGAGAGAAGTGTCTTCTTTGCTGGCCTTCTTGACACCAGGCCATCTTCCAAAAGTCTTCGCCTCACTGTGCGTGCAGATGCGCTCACACCTGCCTGCTGCCATTAGTGAGCAAGATCTGCACTGGTGGCACTCCCATCCCGCAGCTGAATACTCTTTAGGAGACGATCCTGGCGCTTGCTGGACTTTCTTGGATGCCCTGAAGCCTTCTTAACAAGAATTGAACCTCTTTCCTTGAAGTTCTTGATGATCCTATAAATTGTTGATTGAGGTGCAATCTTAGTAGCCACAATATCCTTGCCTGTGAAGCCATTTTTATGCAACGCAATGATGGCTGCACACGTTTCTTTGCAGGTCACCATGGTTAACAATGGAAGAACAATGATTTCAGGCATCACCCTCCTTTTAACATGTCAAGTCTGCCATTTTAACCCAATCAGCCTGACATAATGATCTCCAGCCTTGTGCTCGTCAACATTCTCACCTGAGTTAACAAGACGATTACTGAAATGATCTCAGCAGGTCCTTTAATGACAGCAATGAAATGCAGTGGAAAGGTGTTTTGGGATTCAGTTAATTTTCATGGCAAAGAAGGACTATTCAATTCATCTGATCACTCTTCATAACATTCTGGAGTATATGCAAATTGCTGTTATAAAAACTTAAGCAGCAACTTTTCCAATTTCCAATATTTATCGAATTCTCAAAACTTTTGCCCACGATTGTAGGTCCCAAAGATCCAGCCTTTATGCCAAGGTATGTGGGTGCCCGCCCTGTGGTGGAAGTTGACATCAACGGAGTGAAGTTTCCTGCTTTAATTGATACCGGATCTCAAATTACTACCATCCGCCAAGCAGCATTTGACACATGCCGAAACGGAGCCCAACTGATACAACCTCCTGAACCTTGGCTCCAGATCATAGCTACCATTGGAAAACCAGTGCCTATACTAGGTTATTGGGAACCTACCTTACAGATTGAAGATACTGAACTCTCATGCCAAGGGGTACTTGTGATTCAGGTCCCAGATGATGACAATTGCCCTGTGGTCCTGGGAATGAATGTACTCAGCAATTGCTACCCTGAAGTGCTGAAAGCCTTAAAGAAAACCCTGCTGACTACACCCCATGAAACTCAATGGGTTATACACCAGACCATTCGAGTGCTAGCCGCCCAACAAAAATTCAGCAATCAACGGGCGAAATCTGCCGTGTCCGCATCAAGGATGCTCACCCTATCAAACTCCAGCCTGGAGCAGAGACTCTGATATGGTGCAAGGCTTGCATCGGTATCCAAAGTCAAGATTATCAGGCCCTTGTGGAACCAATACATCTTAAAGATCACCCCCTCGTCCTAGCCACTAGGAGCGTGGTCACCATGTCCCAAGGAAAGGTACCCATACGCTTAGTCAATCTGGGTGTTGAAACTGTGAAACTAAAAAAACACTATCCAGTGGCCTGCCTATACCACATCCTTCAGCAGGATATCCTGGATTATCCCACTGCTGCGGCTCAACAATCACTCCAAACAGTGGAGGAAGCCAAAGACCCACCAGAACAGCCCTGGTGTGCCAAACTACACATCTGGAATACCACAACCTCTGCCGAGCAGATCAACGGTGTGCTGGACTTAGTATAACAACACCATCAAGTCTTCGGCAAACATTCTCTGGACTATGGTCAGACTCGCTTAATACAGCACACCATTCCAACCGGCACTCATCCTCCAATCAAAGAGAGATTCCTACCAATCCCTCCTGCCATGTACCAGCAAATGAAGAAGATGGTGCAAGATATGAAGACTAGAGTTGAGCGAACACCTGGATGTTCGGGTTCGACGAGTTCGGCCGAACTTTCGAAAAATGTTCGGGTTCGGGATCCGAACTCGACCCGAACTTCATCCTGAACCCGAACCCCATAGAAGTCAATGGGGACCCGAACTTTTGGGCACTAAAAAGGCTGTAAAACACACCCGGAAAGGGCTAGAGGGCTTCAAAAGGCAGCAAAATGTAGTTAAATCCCCTGCAAACAAATGTAGATAGGGAAATGATGAGTTAACATAAAATAAATAAAAATTAAACAATATTAATTGGAGTGAGGTCCCATAGCACAGAATCAGGCTTCAAGTCACCCACCAATGGAGAAGGTCACTTACTATTATTTTGACCACAGCACCCAGACAAAGGAGAGAGGTCCCACAGCAGAGAACCAGGCATCATATCACCCACCACAGGAGTAGGCCACCATTTAGTTACTTTGACCCCTACACCCAGACGGAGGAGAGAGGTTACACAGCAGAGAATCAGGCATTTAGATCACCCACCACAGGAGTAGGCCACCATTGAATCAGACCCCGGCAACCATGTCAGATGGCACAAGCATAAGCTTTATATCAATCAGCACAGGAGAAGGCGACTTTGACAGACTTTGACCCCTACACCCGGACGGAGGAGAGAGGTTTCAAAGCAGAGAATCAGGCATTTAGATCACCCACCACAGGAGTAGGCCCCCATTGAATCAGACCCTGGCAACCATGTCAGATGGCACAACCATCAGCTTTATATCAATCAGCACAGGAGAAGGCGACTTTGAAAGACTTTGACCCCTACACCCAGATGGAGGAGAGAGGTTTCACAGCAGAGAATCAGGCATCATATCAACCACCACAGGAGAAGCCACCATTTAGTTACTTTGACCCCTGCACCCAGGAAGAGGAGAGAGGCACCACAGCACATATTCTGGCATCATATCAGCCACCACAGGAGAAGCCACCATTGAGTTACTTTGACCCCCGCACCCAGGAAGAGGAGAGAGGCACCACAGCACATATTCTGGCATCATATCAGCCACCACAGGAGAAGCCACCATTGAGTTACTTTGACCCCCGCACCCAGGAAGAGGAGAGAGGCACCACAGCACATATTCTGGCATCATATTAGCCACCACAGGAGAAGCCACCATTGAGTTACTTTGACCCCCGCACCCAGGAAGAGGAGAGAGGCACCACAGCACATATTCTGGCATCATATCAGCCACCACAGGAGAAGCCACCATTGAGTTACTTTGACCCCCGCACCCAGGAAGAGGAGAGAGGCACCACAGCACATATTCTGGCATCATATCAGCCACCACAGGAGAAGCCACCATTGAGTTACTTTGACCCCCGCACCCAGGAAGAGGAGAGAGGCACCACAGCACATATTCTGGCATCATATCAGCCACCACAGGAGAAGCCACCATTGAGTTACTTTGACCCCCGCACCCAGGAAGAGGAGAGAGGCACCACAGCACATATTCTGGCATCATATCAGCCACCACAGGAGAAGCCACCATTGAGTTACTTTGACCCCCGCACCCAGGAAGAGGAGAGAGGCACCACAGCACATATTCTGGCATCATATCAGCCACCACAGGAGAAGCCACCATTGAGTTACTTTGACCCCCGCACCCAGGAAGAGGAGAGAGGCACCACAGCACATATTCTGGCATCATATCAGCCACCACAGGAGAAGCCACCATTGAGTTACTTTGACCCCCGCACCCAGGAAGAGGAGAGAGGCACCACAGCACATATTCTGGCATCATATCAGCCACCACAGGAGAAGCCACCATTGAGTTACTTTGACCCCCGCACCCAGGAAGAGGAGAGAGGCACCACAGCACATATTCTGGCATCATATCAGCCACCACAGGAGAAGCCACCATTTAGTTACTTTGACCCCTTCACCCAAACAGAGGAGAGAGGTTCCACATCAGAGAATCAGGCATCATATCAACCACCACAGGAGTAGGCCACAATTTAATGGGACCCCCGGCAACCATGTCAGATGGCACAACCATCAGCTTCATATCAATCAGCACAGGAGAAGGCGACTTTGAAAGACTTTGACCCCTACACCCAGACGGAGGAGAGAGGTTTCACAGCAGAGAATCAGGCATTTAGATCACCCACCACAGGAGTAGGCCCCCATTGAATCAGACCCTGGCAACCATGTCAGATGGCACAACCATCAGCTTTATATCAATCAGCACAGGAGAAGCCACCATTGAGTTACTTTGACCCCTGCACCCAGGAAGAGGAGAGAGGCCCCACAGCACATATTCTGGCATCATATCAGCCACCACAGGAGAAGCCACCATTGAGTTACTTTGACCCCCGCACCCAGGAAGAGGAGAGAGGCACCACAGCACATATTCTGGCATCATATCAGCCACCACAGGAGAAGCCACCATTGAGTTACTTTGACCCCTGCACCCAGGAAGAGGAGAGAGGCCCCACAGCACATATTCTGGCATCATACTAACCACCACAGGAGAAGCCACCATTGAGTTACTTTGACCCCTGCACCCAGGAAGAGGAGAGAGGCCCCACAGCACATATTCTGGCATCATATCAGCCACCACAGGAGAAGCCACCATTGAGTTACTTTGACCCCCGCACCCAGGAAGAGGAGAGAGGCACCACAGCACATATTCTGGCATCATATCAGCCACCACAGGAGAAGCCACCATTGAGTTACTTTGACCCCTGCACCCAGGAAGAGGAGAGAGGCCCCACAGCACATATTCTGGCATCATACTAACCACCACAGGAGAAGCCACCATTGAGTTACTTTGACCCCTGCACCCAGGAAGAGGAGAGAGGCCCCACAGCACATATTCTGGCATCATATCAGCCACCACAGGAGAAGCCACCATTGAGTTACTTTGACCCCCGCACCCAGGAAGAGGAGAGAGGCACCACAGCACATATTCTGGCATCATATCAGCCACCACAGGAGAAGCCACCATTGAGTTACTTTGACCCCCGCACCCAGGAAGAGGAGAGAGGCACCACAGCACATATTCAGGCATCATATCACACACCACAGGAGAAGGCCTCTTTCAGTGATTTAGGCCTTTGGACCCAGACAG
>NC_053396.1:71418179-71488305 GCF_905171765.1 Bufo bufo
TCATCCTCAATAACTTCACACGCTACCATGCATTTCCAAGTCTAATTCTGTCCATAAAAGGGATACCTGTCATCCAGGGCCTAAATGCTAGGCCTACAATTTATATTCAGCTAAATCTGTGGTTACTGCTGTGCCTGTATTAGTGTAATACGGTACCTAAATAGATAGCCAGATAGTGTTAGGTGCCTGTAAAAAAAGGCCTGAATTTGAATTCGATACATTGGGCCAAATAATTTTTTTCTTATTGTGGTGAATGGTAACAATGTGGAAAACATCTAGTAAGGGACGCGGACGGGGACATGGTCGTGGTGGTGTTAGTGGACCCTCTGGTGCTGGGAGAGGACGTGGACGTTCTGCCACAGCCACACGTCCTAGTGAACCAACTACCTCAGGTCCCAGTAGCCGCCAGAATTTACAGCGATATTTGGTGGGGCCCAATGCCGTTCTAAGGATGGTAAGGCCTGAGCAGGTCCAGGCATTAGTCAATTGGGTGGCCGACAGTGGATCCAGCACGTTCACATTATCTCCCACCCAGTCTTCTGCAGAAAGCGCACAGATGGCGCCTGAAAACCAAGCCCATCAGTCTGTCACATCACCCCCATGCATATCAGGGAAACTGTCTGAGCCTCAAGTTATGCAGCAGTCTCTTATGCTGTTTGAAGACTCTGCTGGCAGGGTTTCCCAAGGGCATCCACCTAGCCATTCCCCAGCGATGGAAGACATAGAATGCACTGACGCACAACCACTTATGTTTCCTGATGATGAGGACATGGGAATACCACCTCAGCACGTCTCTGATGAAGACGAAAAACAGGTGCCAACTGCTGCGTCTTTCTGCAGTGTGCAGACTGAACGGGATGTCAGGGAGGAAGACTGGGTGAAAGACGATTCAGATGACGATGAGGTCATAGACCCCACATGGAATGAAGGTCTTGCCACTGACTTTCAGAGTTCAGAGGAAGTTAGTTGTGAGACCGAGCCAACAGTGTAGCAAAAGAGGGAGCAGGAGGCAAAAGCAGAACACCCGCCGCCAAGAGAGTTCGCCTGCTACTGGCCACTGCCACCTCGGACCGAGCACCCCAAAGGCAGCTTCAAGGAGTTCCCTGGCATGGCAGTTCTTCAAACAATGTGCTGACGACAAGACCCGAGTGGTTTGCACGCTGTGCCATCAGAGCCTGAAGCGAGGCATTAATGTTCTGAATTAGTGTAATACAGTACCTAAATAGATAGCCAGATAGTGTTAGGTGCCTGTAAAAAAAGGCCTGAATTTGAATTCGATACATTGGGCCAAATAATTTTTTTCTTATTGTGGTGAATGGTAACAATGTGGAAAACATCTAGTAAGGGATGCGGACGGGGACATGGTCGTGGTGGTGTTAGTGGACCCACGGGCCACACAAGAAAGGCAGCGGGAGATTAGGGAAATTAACAAGTGGCTCAAGAACTGGTGTAGGATGGAGGGGTTTGGGTTCCTGGAGAACTGGGCCGACTTCTCTGTCGGCTACAGGCTCTATCGTAGGGATGGGCTGCAACTCAATGGGGAAGGGGCAGCTGTGTTGGGGAAGAAGATGGCTAGAAGGTTGGAGGAGTGTTTAAACTAGGGACTGGGGGGGAGGGTAATTACACTATAGAAGGGGAAGATAGTGCAGATAGAGACCGGGGGCAAGGTAGTGGGACTGGGGGAGAAATGGAAGGAGGGACAAGAACAGTTCAGAAGGAAAGGTGTAGGGTAAAAAATATACATAAACCTCTCATATGTATGTATACTAATGCCAGAAGCCTGACTAATAAAACTGGTGAACTGGAATTAGTGATGTGTGAGGAGGACTATGACATAGTGGGAATAACTGAGACATGGCTGGATGATAGCTATGACTGGGCAGTTAATGTACAAGGTTACAGTCTGTTCAGAAAGGATCGTCAAAACCGGAGAGGTGGAGGGGTCTGCCTTTATGTAAAGTCTTGTCTAAAGCCCACACTCCGTGAAGATATAAGTGAGGGACATGAACATGTGGAGTCACTATGGGTAGAGATACATGGAGCTAAAAACAACAATAAATTACTAATAGGAGTCTACTATAAACCACCTAATATACCAGAGTCCACAGAAAATCTACTACTAAACGAGATAGACAAGGCGGCAAATCATAATGAGGTGGTTATTATGGGGGACTTCAACTACCCAGATATAGACTGGGAAACTGAAACTTGTATATCTCATAAAGGAAACAGATTCTTGGCAATAACCAAAGACAATTATCTCTCCCAACTGGTTCAGGACCCGACTAGAGGGACGGCCATACTGGACTTAATATTAACCAATAGACCTGACAGAACAACAGACGTGCAGGTTGGGGGACACCTGGGAAATAGTGACCATAAAGTAATAACCTTCCAATTATCATTCAAAAGAGTGTTTCTACAGGGAGGAACAAAAATACCAAACTTCAAAAAAGCTAAATTTAGCCAACTAAGAGAGGCCATAGGCCTAACTAACTGGGACAAAGTCCTCAAAAATAAAAATACAGCCAAAAAATGGGATATCTTTAAAAACATCCTAAAATCTCATTGTGAGAGGTACATACCATATGGGAATAAAAGGTTAAGGAACAAAAAGAAACCAATGTGGATAAACAGAACTGTAAAGAAAGCAATAAATGACAAAAAGAAAGCATATAAAACACTAAAACAGGAGGGTAGCACGGAAGCACTGAAAAACTATAAGGAAAAAAACAGAACATGTAAAAAACAAATAAAAGCGGCCAAACTAGAGACCGAGAGATTAATTGCCAAAGAGAGTAAAACTAACCCTAAAATGTTCTTCAATTATATAAATGTTAAAAAGTATAAATCTGAAGGTGTCGGCCCTTTAAAGAGTAATGAGGGGGGAGTCGCAGAGAGCGATGAGGAGAAAGCAAAGCTGTTAAATATTTTTTTCTCCAATGTATTCACTGAGGAAAATAAACTGTCAGATGAAATGCTGAATGCTGAAATAAATTCGCCATTAAAAGTGTCCTGTCTGACCCAGGAAGAAGTACAACAGCGACTTAAAAAAATCAAAATAGACAAATCGCCAGGACCGGATGGCATACACCCCCGTATCCTAAGGGAATTAAGTAATGTCATAGCCAGACCCTTATTTCTGATATTTGCGGACTCTGTACTGACAGGGAATGTCCCACAGGATTGGCGCATGGCAAATGTGGTGCCAATATTCAAAAAGGGTCCAAAAACAGAGCCTGGAAACTATAGGCCGGTAAGTTTAACATCTGTTGTGGGTAAACTGTTTGAAGGTTTTCTGAGAGATGCTATGTTAGAGCATCTTAACGGAAATAAGCAAATAACGCCATATCAGCATGGCTTCGTGAGGAATCGGTCATGTCAAACTAATTTAATCAGTTTCTATGAGGAGGTAAGTACTAGACTTGACAGCGGCGAATCAATGGATGTCGTGTATCTGGACTTCTCCAAAGCATTTGACACTGTACCACATAAAAGGTTAGTATATAAAATGAGAATGCTCGGACTCGGAGAAAACGTCTGTAAGTGGGTAAGTAACTGGCTCAATGATAGAAAACAGAGGGTGGTTATTAACGGTACATACTCAGATTGGGTCACTGTCACTAGTGGAGTACCTCAGGGGTCAGTATTGGGCCCTATTCTCTTCAATATATTTATTAATGATCTTGTAGAAGGCTTGCATAGTAAAATATCAATTTTCGCAGATGACACTAAACTGTGTAAAGTAATTAACACTGAAGAGGACAGTATACTACTACAGAGGGATCTGGATAGATTGGAGGCTTGGGCAGATAAGTGGCAGATGAGGTTTAACACTGAGAAATGTAAAGTTATGCACATGGGAAGGAATAATGCAAGTCACCCATACATACTAAATGGTAAAACACTCGGTAACACTGACATGGAAAAGGATCTAGGAATTTTAATAAACAGCAAACTAAGCTGCAAAAAACAGTGTCAGGCAGCGGCTGCCAAGGCCAATAAGATAATGGGTTGCATCAAAAGGGGCATAGATGCCCGTGATGAGAACATATTCCTACTACTTTACAAATCACTGGTCAGACCACACATGGAGTACTGTGTACAGTTCTGGGCTCCTGTAAACAAGGCAGACATAGCAGAGCTGGAGAGGGTCCAGAGGAGGGCAACTAAAGTAATAACTGGAATGGGGCAACTAAAGTACCCTGAAAGATTATCAAAATTAGGGTTATTCACGTTAGAAAAAAGACGACTGAGGGGAGATCTAATTACTATGTATAAATATATCAGGGGGCAGTACAGAGATCTATCCCATCATCTATTTATCCCCAGGACTGTGACTGTGACGAGGGGACATCCTCTGCGTTTGGAGGAAAGAAGGTTTGTACACAAACATAGAAAAGGGTTCTTTACGGTAAGAGCAGTGAGACTATGGAACTCTCTGCCTGAGGAGGTGGTGATGGTGAGTACAATAAAGGAATTAAAGAGGGGCCTGGATGTATTTCTGGAGTGTAATAATATTACAGGCTATAGCTACTAGAGAGGGGTCGTTGATCCAGGGAGTTATTCTGATTGCCTGATTGGAGTCGGGAAGGAATTTTTTATTCCCCTAAAGTGAGGAAAATTGGCTTCTACCTCACAGGGTTTTTTTGCCTTCCTCTGGATCAACTTGTAGGATGACAGGCCGAACTGGATGGACAAATGTCTTTTTTCGACCTCCTGTACTATGTTACTATGTTACTATGTAACCTTAGCACAACCTGCATGACAAGGCATCTGCATGCAAAGCATGAACTGCAGTGGAGTAAACACCTTAAAAACAAGGAACTCACTCAGGCTCCCCCTGCTACCTCTTCTGCTGCCGCATCGGCCTCTTCCTCCGCCTCGGGAGGAACGTTGGCACTTGCCGCCCAGCAAACAGAGGATGTACCACCAACACCACCAACTCCGTCACCAAGCATCTCCACCATGTCACAAGGTAGCGTTCAGCTCTCCATCTCACAAACATTTGAGAGAAAGCGTAAATTCCCACCTAGCCACCCTCGATCCCTGGCCCTGAATGCCAGCATTTCTAAACTACTGGCCTATGAAATGCTGTCATTCAGGCTGGTGGACACAGACAGCTTCAAACAGCTCATGTCGCTTGCTGTCCCACAGTATGTTGTTCCCAGCCGGCACTACTTCTCCAAGAGAGCCGTGCCTTCCCTGCACAACCAAGTATCCGATAAAATCAAGTGTGCACTGCGCAACGCCATCTGTGGCAAGGTCCACCTAACCACAGATACGTGGACCAGTAAGCACGGCCAGGGACGCTATATCTCCCTAACTGCACACTGGGTAAATGTAGTGGCGGCTGGGCCCCAGGCGGAGAGCTGTTTGGCGCACGTCCTTCCGCCGCCAAGGATCGCAGGGCAACATTCTTTGCCTCCTGTAGCCTCCTCCTCCTACTTGGCTTCCTCCTCCTCTTCTTCCAGCTGCTCATCCAGTCAGCCACACACCTTCACCACCAACTTCAGCACAGCCAGGGGTAAACGTCAGCAGGCAATTCTGAAAGTGATGTGTTTGGGGGACAGGTTCCACACCGCTCAGGAGTTGTGGCGGGGTATTGAACAACAGCTCTGGGACTAGCCGGTTTGACGCACATCCCTTGCCTGGCGCATGTGCTGAATTTGGTGGTGCAGAAGTTCATTCACAACTACCCCGACATGTCAGAGCTGCTGCATAAAAAGCGGGCCGTCTGTGCGCCCTTCCGGCGTTCACATCCTGCCGCTGCTCGCCTGTCTGCAATACAGCGTAACTTCGGCCTTCCCGCTCACCGCCTCATATGCGACGTGCCCACCAGGTGAAACTCCACCTTGCACATGCTGGACAGACTGTGCGAGAAGCAGCAGGCCATAGTGGAGTTTCATCTGCAGCACTCACGGGTCAGTCGCACTGCGGAACAGCACCACTTCACCACCAATGACTGGGCCTCCATGCGTGACCCGTGTGCCCTGTTGCGCTGTTTCGGGTACTCCACCAACATGGCCAGTGGCGATGACGCCGTTATCAGCGTTACAATACCACTTTTATGTCTCCTTCAGAAAACACTTAGGGCGATGATGGAAGAGGAGGTGGCCCAGGAGGAGGAGGAGGAGGAGGAGGAGGAAGAGGGGTCATTTTTAGCACTTTCAGGCCAGTCTCTTAGAAGTGAGTCAGAGGGAGGTTTTTTGAAACAGCAGAGGTCAGGTACAAATGTGGCCAGACAGGGCCCACTACTGGAGGACGAGGAGGACGAGGATGAGGAGGAGGTGGAGGAGGAGGAGGATGAAGCTTGTTCACAGCGGGGTGGCACCCAACGCAGCTCGGGCCCATCACTGGTGCGTGGCTGGGGGGAAACGCAGGACGATGACGATACGCCTCCCACAGAGGACAGCTTGTCCTTACCTCTGGGCAGCCTGGCACACATGAGCGACTACATGCTGCAGTGCCTGCGCAACGACAGCAGAGTTGCCCACATTTTAACGTGTGCGGACTACTGGGTTGCCACCCTGCTGGATCCCCGGTACAAAGACAATGTGCCCACCTTACTTCCTGCACTGGAGCGTGATAGGAAGATGCGCGAGTACAAGCGCACGTTGGTAGACACGCTACTGAGAGCATTCCCAAATGTCACAGGGGAACAAGTGGAAGCCCAAGGCGAAGGCAGAGGAGGAGCAAGAGGTCGCCAACGCAGCTGTGTCACGGCCAGCTCCTCTGAGGGCAGGGTTAGCATGGCAGAGATGTGGAAAAGTTTTGTCACCACGCCACAGTTAACTGCACCACCACCTGATACGGAACATGTTAGCAGGAGGCAACATTTCACTAACATGGTGGAACAGTACGTGTGCACACCCCTCCACGTACTGACTGATGGTTCGGCCCCATTCAACTTCTGGGTCTCCAAATTGTCCACGTGGCCAGAGCTAGCTTTTTATGCCTTGGAGGTGCTGGCCTGCCTTGCGGCCAGCGTTTTGTCTGAACGTGTATTCAGCACGGCAGGGGGCGTCATTACAGACAAACGCAGCCGCCTGTCTACAGCCAATGTGGACAAGCTGACGTTCATAAAAATGAACCAGGCATGGATCCCACAGGACCTGTCCATCCCTTGTGCAGATTAGACTTTTATACCTACCTCCACTTAACCATATATTCTTGTACTCCAGGGCACTTCCTCATTCAATCCTCTTTTTTTAATTTTACCATTATATTGCGGGGCAACCCAAAGTTGAATGAACCTCTCCTCTGTCTGGGTGCCGGGCCTAAGAATATCTGACAGTGGCCTGTTCCAGTGGTGGGTGACATGAAGCCTGATTCTCTGCTATGACATGAAGCCTGATTCTCTGCCATGGGACCTCTCTCCTCTGTCTGGGTGCCGGGGCCTAAATATCTCACAGTGGCCTGTTCCAGTGGTGGGTGACATGAAGCCTGATTCTCTGCTGACATGAAGCCTGAATCTCTGTTATGGGACCTCTCTCCTCTGCCTGGGTGCCTGGGCCTAAATATGTGACAGTGGCCTGTTCCAGTGGTGGGTGACGTGAAGCCTGATTCTCTGCTATGACATGAAGACTGATTCTCTGCTGACATGAAGCCTGAATCTCTGTTATGGGACCTCTCTCCTCTGCCTGGGTGCCTGGGCCTAAATATGTGACAGTGGCCTGTTCCAGTGTTGGGTGACATGAAGCCTGATTCTCTGCTATGACATGAAGCCTGATTCTCTGCTATGGGACCTCTCTCCTCTGTCTGGGTGCCGGGGCCTAAATATCTCACAGTGGCCTGTTCCAGTGGTGGGTGACATGAAGCCTGATTCTCGGCTATGACATGAAGCCTGAATCTCTGCTATGGGGCCTCTTTCCTCTGTCTGGGTGCCGGGGCCTAAAAATATCTGACAGTGGCCTGTTCCAGTGTTGGGTGACATAAAGCCTGATTCTCTACTATGACATGAAGCCTGAATCTCTTCTATGGGACCTCTCTCCTCTGTCTGGGTTCCGGGGCCTAAAAATATCTGAACAGTGGCCTGTTCCAGTGTTGGGTGACATGAAGCCTAATTCTCTGCTATGACATGAAGCCTGATTCTCTGCTATTTGACCTCTCTCCTCTGTCTGGGTGCGGGGGCCTAAAAATATCTGACAATGGCCTGTTCCAGTGGTGGGTGACATGAAGCCTGATTCTCTGCTATGACATGAAGCCTGAATCTCTGCTATAAGGGCCTCTCTACTCTGTCTGGGTGGCGGGGCCTAAAAATATCTGACAGTGGCCTGTTCCAGTGGTGGGTGACATGAAGCCTGATTCTCTGCTATGATATGAAGCCTGTTTCTCTGCTATGGGACCTCTCTCCTTTTTCTGGCTGCCAGGGCCTAAAAATATCTGACAGTGGCCTGTTCCAGTGGTGGGTGACATGAAGCCTGATTCTCTGCTATGACATGAATCCTGAATCTCTGCTATAGGACCTCTCTCCTCTGTCTGGGTGTCGGGGCCTAAACATATCTGACAATGGCCTGTTCCAGTGGTGGGTGACATGAAGCCTGATTCTCAGCTATGACATGAAGCCTGAATCTCTGCTATGGGGTCTCTCTCCTCTGTCTGGGTGCCGGGGCCTAAAAATATCTGACAGTGGCCTGTTCCAGTGGTGGGTGACATGAAACCTGATTCTCTGCTATGACATGAAGCCTGATTCTCTGCTATCGGACCTCTCTCCTCTATCTGCGTGTCGGGCCTAAAAATATCTGACAATGGCCTGGTACAGTGGTGGGTGACATGAAGCCTGATTCTCTGCTATGACATGAAGCCTGAATCTCTGCTATGGGGCCTCTCTCCTCTGTCTGGGTGCCGGGCCTAGAAATATCTGACAGTGGCCTGTTCCAGAGGTGGGTGACATGAAGCCTGATTATCTGCTATGACATGAAGCCTGAATCTCTGCTATGGGGCCTCTCTCCTCTGTCTGGGTGCCGGGGCCTAAAAATATCTGACAATGGCCTGTTCCAGTGTTGGGTGACATGAAGCCTGATTCTCTGCTATGACATGAAGCCTGATTCTCTGCTATGGGACCTCTCTCCTCTGTCTGGGTGCCGGGGCCTAAATATCTCACAGTGGCCTGTTCCAGTGGTGGGTGACATGAAGCCTGATTCTCGGCTATGACATGAAGCCTGAATCTCTGCTATGGGGCCTCTCTCCTCTGTCTGGGTGCCGGGGCCTAAAAATATCTGACAGTGGCCTGTTCCAGTGTTGGGTGACATGAAGCCTGAATCTCTACTATGACATGAAGCCTGTTTCTCTGCTATGGGACCTCTCTCCTTTTTCTGGCTGCCGGGGCCTAAAAATATCTGACAGTGGCCTGTTCCAGTGGTGGGTGACATGAAGCCTGATTCTCTGCTATGACATGAATCCTGAATCTCTGCTATGGGACCTCTCTCCTCTGTCTGGGTGTCGGGGCCTAAACATATCTGACAATGGCCTGTTCCAGTGGTGGGTGACATAAAGCCTGATTCTCTACTATGACATGAAGCCTGAATCTCTTCTATGGGACCTCTCTCCTCTGTCTGGGTTCCGGGGCCTAAAAATATCTGAACAGTGGCCTGTTCCAGTGTTGGGTGACATGAAGCCTAATTCTCTGCTATGACATGAAGCCTGATTCTCTGCTATTTGACCTCTCTCCTCTGTCTGGGTGCCGGGGCCTAAAAATATCTGACAATGGCCTGTTCCAGTGGTGGGTGACATGAAGCCTGATTCTCTGCTATGACATGAAGCCTGAATCTCTGCTATAAGGGCCTCTCTCCTCTGTCTGGGTGGCGGGGCCTAAAAATATCTGACAGTGGCCTGTTCCAGTGGTGGGTGACATGAAGCCTGATTCTCTGCTATGATATGAAGCCTGTTTCTCTGCTATGGGACCTCTCTCCTTTTTCTGGCTGCCGGGGCCTAAAAATATCTGACAGTGGCCTGTTCCAGTGGTGGGTGACATGAAGCCTGATTCTCTGCTATGACATGAATCCTGAATCTCTGCTATGGGACCTCTCTCCTCTGTCTGGGTGTCGGGGCCTAAACATATCTGACAATGGCCTGTTCCAGTGGTGGGTGACATGAAGCCTGATTCTCAGCTATGACATGAAGCCTGAATCTCTGCTATGGGGTCTCTCTCCTCTGTCTGGGTGCCGGGGCCTAAAAATATCTGACAGTGGCCTGTTCCAGTGGTGGGTGACATGAAACCTGATTCTCTGCTATGACATGAAGCCTGATTCTCTGCTATTGGACCTCTCTCCTCTATCTGCGTGTCGGGCCTAAAAATATCTGACAATGGCCTGGTACAGTGGTGGGTGACATGAAGCCTGATTCTCTGCTATGACATGAAGCCTGAATCTCTGCTATGGGGCCTCTCTCCTCTGTCTGGGTGCCGGGGCCTAGAAATATCTGACAGTGGCCTGTTCCAGAGGTGGGTGACATGAAGCCTGATTCTCTGCTATGACATGAAGCCTGAATCTCTGCTATGGGGCCTCTCTCCTCTGTCTGGGTGCCGGGGCCTAAAAATATCTGACAATGGCCTGTTCCAGTGGTGGGTGACATGAAGCCTGATTCTCTGCTATGGGACCTCTCTGCTCTGTCTGGGTGCCGGGGCCTAAATATCTGACAGTGGCCTGTTCCAGTGGTGGGTGACATGAAGCCTGATTCTCTGCTATGACATGAAGACTGATTCTCTGCTGACATGAAGCCTGAATCTCTGTTATGGGACCTCTCTCTTCTGCCTGGGTGCCTGGGCCTAAATATGTGACAGTGGCCTGTTCCAGTGGTGGGTGACGTGAAGCCTGATTCTCTGCTATGACATGAAGACTGATTCTCTGCTGACATGAAGCCTGAATCTCTGTTATGGGACCTCTCTCCTCTGCCTGGGTGCCTGGGCCTAAATATGTGACAGTGGCCTGTTCCAGTGTTGGGTGACATGAAGCCTGATTCTCTGCTATGACATGAAGCCTGATTCTCTGCTATGGGACCTCTCTCCTCTGTCTGGGTGCCGGGGCCTAAATATCTCACAGTGGCCTGTTCCAGTGTTGGGTGACATGAAGCCTGATTCTCTGCTATGGGACCTCTCTCCTCTGTCTGGGTGCCGGGGCCTAAAAATATCTGACAATGGCCTGTTCCAGTGTTGGGTGACATGAAGCCTGATTCTCTGCTATGACATGAAGCCTGAATCTCTTCTATGGGACCTCTCTCCTCTGTCTGGGTTCCGGGGCCTAAAAATATCTGAACAGTGGCCTGTTCCAGTGTTGGGTGACATGAAGCCTAATTCTCTGCTATGACATGAAGCCTGATTCTCTGCTATGGGACCTCTCTCCTCTGTCTGGGTGCCGGAGCCTAAAAATATCTGACAATGGCCTGTTCCAGTGGTGGGTGACATGAAGCCTGATTCTCTGCTATGACATGAAGCCTGAATCTCTGCTATGGGGCCTCTCTCCTCTGTCTGGGTGCCGGGGCCTAAAAATATCTGACAGTGGCCTGTTCCAGTGGTGGGTGACATGAAGCCTGATTCTCTGCTATGATATGAAGCCTGATTCTCCGCTATGGGACCTCTCTCCTTTTTTTGGCTGCCGGGGCCTAAAAATATCTGACAGTGGCCTGTTCCAGTGGTGGGTGACATGAAGCCTGATTTTCTGCTATGACATGAAGCCTGAATCTCTGCTATGGGACCTCTCTCCTCTGTCTGGGTGCCGGGCCTAAAAATATTTGACAATGGCCTGGTACAGTGGTGGGTGACATGAAGCCTGATTCTCTGCTATGACATGAAGCCTGAATCTCTGCTATGGGGCCTCTCTCCTTTGTCTGGGTGCCGGGGCCTAAATATCTTACAGAGGCCTGTTCCAGTGGTGGGTGACATGAAGCCTGATTCTCTGCTATGGGACCTCTCTCCAATTGATATTGGTTAATTTATAATTTTTTTTAAATTCATTTCCCTATCCACATTTGTTTGCAGGGGATTTACCTACATTTTGCTGCCTTTTGCAGCCCTCTAGCCCTTTCCTGGGCTATTTTACAGCCTTTTAAGTGCCAAAAAGTTTGGGTCCCCATTGACTACAATCGGGTTCGGGGCGAAGTTCGGGTCGAGTTCGGATCCCGAACCCGAACATTTTCGGGAAGTTCGGCCGAACTTCTCGAACCCGAACATCCAGGTGTTCCCTCAACTCTAATGACTTCCTTTTGCACAATAGAGTACAGGTTTGGGATTGCCTTTTGTGAAAAGAAATTTCGGTCGGGTACCTTCCACTGCGGTGTCCCAATAGCTACAAATTTTTTGAAGGCCTCATACTCCACCAGCTTGTATGGTAAAAGCTGGCGGGCTAAGAGTTTTGACAAGCCATCTGTCTGACGCCGGGCAAGGGGGTGACTCTGTGACATTGGCTTCTTACGCTCAAACGTGTCCTTGACAGACAACTGACTGTGGGCAGATGAGCAGGAATTGCTAGAGGCAGAGTGGCGGTTGGTTGAGAGGGGGCAAAGAGGACAGCAGTGGTTGACGTGGCTGAAGATGCTGGACCAGGAGGAGGATGGTGGCTTTGAGTTTGTGTGCTGCTTGTACTCATGTTTTGATCCCATAGGCGTTTGTGATGTGAGATCATGTGCCTTCGCAAAGCAGTTGTACCTAGGTGGGTGTTGGACTTCCCACGACTCAGAGGCAGTCACACAAAAAAAATGCCACACTGCTGAGCTTTGCAATGACGGCATTCTGGTGGTGGCAACAGCATGCGTTGATTGGCGTGCTGTTGTCTGGCTGACCCCGGGTGGCGATACATGTTGTCTGACTGTGCCACTAGCTCCTTGCGACGACCTCCCCCTGCTTCCAACTCGTCTCCTCCTCCTCTCTGTCTCCCCATCTGAACTTTCCCCCTGTTCTTCTTCTCTTCGAGCGGGCACCCACGTGACATCCACGGACACATCGTGGGAAAAAAGAGACAATGCAGCAGCTCTCTGCTAATCAGACAAAGTACAACAATGCTTACAAAAATTATGGTGCTAATACTTCGCTTATTTATAAAAGCGAGATGCTTGGACAATGCATTTTGTACAAAACCATCTAAGCCCGTCTGCCAAACGTCAAGGCGATCTCTGTTAGACGGGTCCTAACACTAAATACTACCTGTTATGCGCCATAATGACCGCCATAAAATTCAGAAAGTGTTGGACCCACATGCCCACATGCATGTTGGATCCACTCTGCCTTTTTCCATTTTTTGTGCCAAAATGGCCTCCATTACAAGGGATGCAGGTACCAACATGCATGCTGAGCCCACTCTATACCCTTCCTGGTGCTAGACAGCTTCCAATGAATGTAGTGAGAGCAGGCTACAGCTTTATACTGAAAGTAATTAAAATCAGCCTATGGGGCAGACAGGCTAATCAGGAGTGCACGACTCTCTGGAGTGCCACATTTCCAGCATTGTAAATCTGCAAAAAAAAGGGGGTTAGTAAGCACATCCCAGTGCGCAGGTGCACGCTGCCATGGCAAAGACCTAGAGGAAAAAAAGAGACAATGCAGCAGCACTATGCTAATCAGACAAAGTACAACAATGCTTACAAAAATTATGGTGCTAATACTACGCTTATTTATAAAAGCAAGATGCTTGGACAATGCATTTTGTACAAAACCATCTAAGCCCGTCTGCCACAGACACATCGTCATCATCAACCGCTTCACTTGTATCTGACAACTCAGCAAAGGAAGCAAGCAGCGGGTACAACATCATCATCATCACACCGTACATCCATGTGTGTAATGCTGCCTGACTGAGACATATCCCTGTTATCTACATCCTCTTGCAATAATGGTTGCGCATCACTCATTTCTTCCAACTGATGTGTAAATAACTCCTCTGACAGATCAAGTGAAACAGCTGTGGTGCTAGTGTTGGTGGTGGCGGCAGGCGGGTGAATGGTAACTTGAGAGGTGCCCGAAGGTGAGCTGGAGGAGGATGGTGCGTCAAGGTTCCGAGTAAAAGCTGTGGAAGATTGGGTGTCCTTTGTTAGCCAGTCAACTATGTCCTCAGAACTTTTCGAGTTCAGGGTACGTGGCCTCTGAACACTGGGCATTATTCTAGGGCCAAAGGGAATAACAGCACCACGACCACGATGGCCCCTGCGGGGTGGTCTGCCTCTGCCTGTAATTTTTTTTAGATTAGTTTAGTTGTACTATGCGTGCAAGCTACTGTGACACCAGATATGAGTGGCACTGTGCACTGGCAGAAGTTAGCAGAGTAGACGCTGTAGGCCTGACACACACGCTTGCAGACAAATAACTGCTATTCAATCTATTACAGTCAATTTTTTTTTTTTTTTTTAATGTAATCTACTGTGATGACACCAGATATGAGTTGCGCTGGTGACACTATGCACTTGCAGGGCCTGAAACACACACACACACGTGCAGGCAACTGACTGCTATTTTTTCACTATCAAAATAGTTTTTTTTTTTTTAAATGTAATCTACTGTGATGACACCAGATATATGAGTTGCGCTGGTGACACTATGCACTTGCAGGGCCTGAAACACACACACGCGTGCAGGCAATTGACTGCTATTGCTTCACAGTCAAAATTTATTTTTTATTTTTTATGTAATCTACTGTGATGACACCAGATATGAGTTGCGCTGGTGACACTATGCACTTGCAGGGCCTGAAACACAGACACGCGTGCAGGCAACTGACTGCTATTATTTCACAGTCAAAATGTATTTATTTTTTTAAAATGTAATCTACTGTGATGACACCAGATATGAGTTACGCTGGTGACACTATGCACTTGCAGGGCCTGAAACACACACACGTGCAGGCAACTGACTGCTATAATTTCACATTCAAAATTTTTTTTAATTTTTTTTTATGTAATCTACTGTGATGACACCAGATATATGAGTTGCGCTGGTGACACTATGCACTTGCAGGTCCTGAAACACACACACGCATGCAGGCAACTGACTGCTAATATTTCACAGTCAAATTATTATTATTTTTTTATGTAATCTACTGTGATGACACCAGATATATGAGTTGCGCTGGTGACACTTTGCACTTGAAGGGCCTGAAAAACACACACGCGTGCAGGCAATTGACTGCTATTATTTCACTGTCAAATTTATTTTTATTTTTTTATGTAATCTACTGTGATGACACCAGATACAAGAGTTGCGCTGGTGACACTTTGCACTTGCAGGGCCTGAAACACACACACGCGTGCAGGCAACTGACTGCTATTATTTCACAGTCAAAATATATATTTTTTTTTATGTAATCTACTGTGATGACACCAGATACAAGAGTTGCGCTGGTGACACTATGCACTTGCAGGGCCTGAAACACACACACGCGTGCAGGCAACTGACTGTTATTATTTCACAGTCAAAATTATTATTATTTTTTTAATTTAATCTACTGTGATGACACCAGATATATGAGTTACGCTGGTGATACTATGCACTTGCAAGGCCTGAAACACACACACGCGTGCAGGCAACTGACTGCTATTTTTTCACAGTCAAAATAATAATTATTTTTTTAATGTAATCTACTGTGATGACACCAGATATATGAGTTGCGCTGGTGACACTATGCACTTGCAGGGCCTGAAACACACACACACGCGTGCAGGCAACTGACTGCTATTTTTTCACAGTCAAAATTATTATTTTTTTTTTTATGTAATCTACTGTGATGACACCAGATATATGAGTTGCGCTGGTGACACTATGCACTTGCAGGGCCTGAAACACACACACGCGTGCAGGCAACTGACTGCTATAATTTCACATTCAAAATTTATTATTATTTTTTTTAATGTAATCTTCTGTGATGACACCAGATATATGAGTTGCGCTAGTGACACTATGCACTTGCAGGGCCTGAAACACACACACACGTGCAGGCAACTGACTGCTAATATTTCACAGTCAAATTTTTTATTTATTTTTTTATGTAATCTACTGTGATGACACCAGATATATGAGTTGCGCTGGTGACACTTTGCACTTGCAGGGCCTGAAAAACACACACGCGTGCAGGCAACTGACTGCTATTATTTCACTGTCAAATTTTTATTTTATTTTTTTGATGTAATCTACTGTGATGACACCAGATACAAGAGTTGCGCTGGTGACACTTTGCACTTGCAGGGCCTGAAACACACACGCGTGCAGGCAACTGACTGCTATTATTTCACAGTCAAAATATTTTTTATTTTTTTAATGTAATCTACTGTGATGACACCAGATACAAGAGTTGCGCTGGTGACACTATGCACTTGCAGGGCCTAAAACACACACACGCGTGCAGGCAACTGACTGCTATTATTTCACAGTCAAATTATTATTTTTTTTTTTAATGTAATCTACTGTGATGACACCAGATATATGAGTTGCGCTGGTGACACTTTGCACTTGCAGGGCCTGAAAAACACACATGCGTGCAGGCAACCGACTGCTATTATTTCATAGTCAAAATATTTTTTATTTTTTTTATGTAATCTACTGTGATGACACCAGATATATGAGTTGTGCTGGTGACACTATGCACTTGCAGGTCCTGAAACACACACACACATGCAGGCAACTGACTGCTAATATTTCACAGTCAAATTATTATTATTTTTTTTTATGTAATCTACTGTGATGACACCAGATATATAAGTTGCGCTGGTGACACTTTGCACTTGCAGGGCCTGAAAAACACACACGCGTGCAGGCAATTGACTGCTATTATTTCACTGTCAAAATTTTTTTTTTTTTTTATGTAATCTACTGTGATGACACCAGATACAAGAGTTGCGCTGGTGACACTTTGCACTTGCAGGGCCTGAAACACACACACGCGTGCAGGCAACTGACTGCTATTATTTCACAGTCCAAATTTTTATTTTTTTTTTTATGTAATCTACTGTGATAACACCAGATACAACAGTTGCGCTGGTGACACTATGCACTTGCAGGGCCTGAAACACACACACGCGTGCAGGCAACTGACTGCTATTATTTCACAGTCAAAATTATTATTATTATTTTTATAATTTAATCTACTGTGATGACACCAGATATATGAGTTACGCTGGTGATACTATGCACTTGCAAGGCCTGAAACACACACACGCGTGCAGGCAACTGACTGCTATTTTATCACAGTCAAAATTATTATAATTTTTTTAATGTAATCTACTGTGATGACACCAGATATATGAGTTGCGCTGGTAACACTATGCACTTGCAGGGCCTGAAACACACACGCGTGCAGGCAACTGACTGCTAATATTTCACAGTCAAATTTTATTTTTATTTTTTTTATGTAATCTACTGTGATGACACCAGATATATGAGTTGCGCTGGTGACACTATGCACTTGCAGGGCCTGAAAAACACACACGCGTGCAGGCAAATGACTGCTATTATTTCACTGTCAAATTTTCTTTCTTTTTTTTTATGTAATCTACTGTGATGACACCAGATATGAGTTGCGCTGGTGACACTATGCACTTGCAGGGCCTGAAACACACACACGTGCAGGCAACTGACTGCTATAATTTCACATTCAAAATGTATTATTTTTTTTTTTTATGTAATCTACTGTGATGACACCAGATATATGAGTTGCGCTGGTGACATTATGCACTTGCAGCGCCTGAAACACACACACGCATGCAGGCAACTGACTGCTAATATTTCACAGTCAAATTATTATTATTTTTTTTATGTAATCTACTGTGATGACACCAGATATATGAGTTGCGCTGGTGACACTTTGCACTTGCAGGGCCTGAAACACACACACGCGTGCAGGCAACTGACTGCTATTATTTCACAGTCAAAATATTTTTTATTTTTTTTTATGTAATCTACTGTGATGACACCAGATACAAGAGTTGCGCTGGTGACACTATGCACTTGCAGCGCCTGAAACGGCCTAAAACACACACACGCGTGCAGGCAACTGACTGCTATTATTTCACAGTCAAAATTATTATTATTTTTTTAATTTAATCTACTGTGATGACACCAGATATATGAGTTGCGCTGGTGACACTTTGCACTTGCAGGGCCTGAAACACACACAAGCGTGCAGGCAACTGACTGCTATTATTTCACAGTAAAAATATTTTTTATTTTTTTTATGTAATCTACTGTGATGACACCAGATACAAGAGTTGCGCTGGTGACACTATGCACTTGCAGGGCCTAAAACACACACACGCGTGCAGGCAACTGACTGCTATTATTTCACAGTCAAAATTATTTTTTTTTTTTTAATTTAATCTACTGTGATGACACCAGATATATGAGTTACGCTGGTGATACTATGCACTTGCAAGGCCTGAAACACACACACGCGTGCAGGCAACTGACTGCTATTTTTTCACAGTCAAAATTTTTTATATTTTTTTAATGTAATCTACTGTGATGACACCAGATATATGAGTTGCGCTGGTGACACTATGCACTTGCAGGGCCTGAAACACACACACGCATGCAGGCAACTGACTGCTAATATTTCACAGTCAAATTATTATTATTTTTTTATGTAATCTACTGTGATGACACCAGATATATGAGTTGCGCTGGTGACACTTTGCACTTGCAGGGCCTGAAACACACACACGCGTGCAGGCAACTGACTGCTATTATTTCACATTCAAAATTTTATTTTAATTTTTTATGTAATCTACTGTAATGACACCAGATATGATTTGCGCTGGTGACACTATGCACTTGCAGTGCCTGAAACACAGACACGCGTGCAGGCAACTGACTGCTAATATTTCACAGTCAAAATAGTTTTTTGTTTTTTTATGTAATCTACTGTGATGACACCAGATATGAGTTGCGCTGGTGACACTATGCACTTGCAGGGCCTGAAACACACACACACGTGCAGGCAAATGACTGCTATTATTTCACAGTCAAAATTATATATATTTTTTTTTAATGTAATTTACTGTGATGACACCAGATATATGAGTTGCGCTGGTGACACTATGCACTTGCAGGGCCTGAAACACACACACACGTGCAGGCAACTGACTGCTATTATTTTACTGTCAAAATAAATATATTTTTTTTAATGTAATCTACTGTGATGACACCAGAATCCAGATATGAGTTGCGCTGGTGACACTATGCACTTGCAGGGCCTGAAAAACACACGCGTGCAGGCAATTGACTGCTATTATTTCACAGTCAAAATATATATATTTTTTTTAATGTAATCTACTGTGATGACACCAGAATCCAGATATGAGTTGCGCTGGTGACACTATGCACTTGCAGGGCCTGAAACACACACGCGTGCAGGCAATTGACTGCTAATATTTCACAGTCAAAATAGTTTTTTTTTTTTTTTATGTAATCTACTGTGATGACACCAGATATGAGTTGCGCTGGTGACACTATGCACTTGCAGGGCCTAAAACACACACATGCGTGCTGGCAACTGACTGCTATTTTTTCACAGTCAAATTTTATTTTTATTTTTTTATGTAATCTACTGTGATGACACCAGATATTTAAGTTGCACTGGTGACACTTTGCACTTGCAGGGCCTGAAATACACACACACGTGCAGGCAAATAACTGCTATTATTTCACAGTCAAAATTATATATATATTTTTTTAATGTAATTTACTGTGATGACACCAGATATATGAGTTGCGCTGGTGACACTATGCACTTGCAGGGCCTGAAACACACACACTCGTGCAGGCAACTGACTGCTAATATTTTACAGTCAAATTATTATTATTTTTTTTATGTAATCTACTGTGATGACACCAGATATATGAGTTGCGCTGGTGACACTTTGCACTTGCAGGGCCTGAAACACACACACGCGTGCAGGCAACTGACTGCTATTATTTCACAGTCAAAATATTTTTTATTTTTTTTTATGTAATCTACTGTGATGACACCAGATACAAGAGTTGCGCTGGTGACACTATGCACTTGCAGCGCCTGAAACGGCCTAAAACACACACACGCGTGCAGGCAACTGACTGCTATTATTTCACAGTCAAAATTATTATTATTTTTTTAATTTAATCTACTGTGATGACACCAGATATATGAGTTGCGCTGGTGACACTTTGCACTTGCAGGGCCTGAAACACACACACGCGTGCAGGCAACTGACTGCTATTATTTCACAGTAAAAATATTTTTTATTTTTTTTATGTAATCTACTGTGATGACACCAGATACAAGAGTTGCGCTGGTGACACTATGCACTTGCAGGGCCTAAAACACACACACGCGTGCAGGCAACTGACTGCTATTATTTCACAGTCAAAATTTATTATTATTTTTTTATTTAATCTACTGTGATGACACCAGATATATGAGTTACGCTGGTGATACTATGCACTTGCAAGGCCTGAAACACACACACGCGTGCAGGCAACTGACTGCTATTTTTTCACAGTCAAAATTTTTTATATTTTTTTAATGTAATCTACTGTGATGACACCAGATATATGAGTTGCGCTGGTGACACTATGCACTTGCAGGGCCTGAAACACACACACGCATGCAGGCAACTGACTGCTAATATTTCACAGTCAAATTATTATTATTTTTTTATGTAATCTACTGTGATGACACCAGATATATGAGTTGCGCTGGTGACACTTTGCACTTGCAGGGCCTGAAACACACACACGCGTGCAGGCAACTGACTGCTATTATTTCACATTCAAAATTTTATTTTAATTTTTTATGTAATCTACTGTAATGACACCAGATATGATTTGCGCTGGTGACACTATGCACTTGCAGTGCCTGAAACACAGACACGCGTGCAGGCAACTGACTGCTAATATTTCACAGTCAAAATAGTTTTTTGTTTTTTTATGTAATCTACTGTGATGACACCAGATATGAGTTGCGCTGGTGACACTATGCACTTGCAGGGCCTGAAACACACACACGCGTGCTGGCAACTGACTGCTATTTTTTCACAGTCAAAATTGTTTTTGTTTTTTTTATGTAATCTACTATGATGACACCAGATATTTGAGTTGCATTGGTGACACTTTGCACTTGCAGGGCCTGAAACACAAACACACGTGCAGGCAAATGACTGCTATTATTTCACAGTCAAAATTATATATATATTTTTTTTTAATGTAATTTACTGTGATGACACCAGATATATGAGTTGCGCTGGTGACACTATGCACTTGCAGGGCCTGAAACACACACATGCGTGCAGGCAACTGACTGCTATTATTTCACAGTCCAAATTTTATTTTTATTTTTTTATGTAATATACTGTGATGACACTAGTTATATGAGTTACGCTGGTGACACTATGCACTTGCAGGGCCTGAAACACACACACACGTGCAGGCAACTGACTGCTATTATTTTACAGTCAAAATATATATATTTTTTTTAATGTAATCTACTGTGATGACACCAGAATCCAGATATGAGTTGCGCTGGTGACACTATGCACTTGCAGGGCCTGAAACACACACGCGTGCAGGCAATTGACTGCTATTATTTCACAGTCAAAATATATATATTTTTTTTAATGTAATCTACTGTGATGACACCAGAATCCAGATATGAGTTGCGCTGGTGACACTATGCACTTGCAGGGCCTGAAACACACACGCGTGCAGGCAATTGACTGCTAATATTTCACAGTCAAAATAGTTTTTTTTTTTTTTATGTAATCTACTGTGATGACACCAGATATGAGTTGCGCTGGTGACACTATGCACTTGCAGGGCCTAAAACACACACACGCGTGCTGGCAACTGACTGCTATTTTTTCACAGTCAAATTTTATTTTTATTTTTTTATGTAATCTACTGTGATGACACCAGATATTTAAGTTGCACTGGTGACACTTTGCACTTGCAGGGCCTGAAATACACACACACGTGCAGGCAAATAACTGCTATTATTTCACAGTCAAAATTATATATATTTTTTTTTAATGTAATTTACTGTGATGACACCAGATATATGAGTTGCGCTGGTGACACTATGCACTTGCAGGGCCTGAAACACACACACTCGTGCAGGCAACTGACTGGTATTATTTCACAGTCCAAATTTTATTTTTATTTTTTTATGTAATATACTGTGATGACACTAGATATATGAGTTGCGCTGGTGACACTATGCACTTGCAGGGCCTGAAACACAGACACGCGTGCAGGCAACTGACTGCTATTATTTCACAGTCAAAATATATATATATTTTTTTATGTAATCTACTGTGATGACACCAGATATGAGTTGCGCTGGTGACACTATGCACTTGCAGGGCCTGAAACACAGACACGCGTGCAGGCAACTGACTGCTATTATTTCACAGTCAAAATATATTTATTTTTTTAAAATGTAATCTACTGTGATGACACCAGATATGAGTTGTGCTGGTGACACTATGCACTTGCAGGGCCTGAAACACACACACGTGCAGGCAACTGACTGCTATAATTTCACATTCAAATTTTTTTTAAATTTTTTTTTATGTAATCTACTGTGATGACACCAGATATATGAGTTGCGCTGGTGACACTATGCACTTGCAGGTCCTGAAACACACACACGCATGCAGGCAACTGATTGCTAATATTTCACAGTCAAATTATTATTATTTTTTTTTATGTAATCTACTGTGATGACACCAGATATATGAGTTGCGCTGGTGAAACTTTGCACTTGCAGGGCCTGAAACACACACACGCGTGCAGGCAACTGACTGCTATTATTTCACAGTCAAAATATATATATTTTTTAATGTAATCTACTTTGATGACACCAGATACAAGAGTTGCGCTGGTGACACTATGCACTTGCAGGGCTTAAAAACACACACACGCGTGCAGGCAACTGACTGTTATTATTTCACAGTCAAAATTATTATTATTTTTTTAATTTAATCTACTGTGATGACACCAGATATATGAGTTACGCTGGTGATACTATGCACTTGCAAGGCCTGAAACACACACACGCGTGCAGGCAACTGACTGCTATTTTTTCACAGTCAAAATTATTTTTTTTTTTTTAATGTAATCTACTGTGATGACACCAGATATATGAGTTGCACTGGTGACACTATGCACTTACAGGGCCTGAAACACACACACGCGTGTAGGCAACTGACTGCTATTTTTTCACAGTCAAAATTATTATTATTTTTTTAATGTAATCTACTGTGATAACACCAGATATATGAGTTGCGCTGGTGACACTAGGCACTTGCAGGGCCTGAAACACACACACGCGTGCAGGCAACTGACTGCTATTTTTTCACAGTCAAAATTGTTTTTGTTTTTTTTATGTAATCTACTATGATGACACCAGATATTTGAGTTGCATTGGTGACACTTTGCACTTGCAGGGCCTGAAACACAAACACACGTGCAGGCAAATGACTGCTATTATTTCACAGTCAAAATTATATATATATTTTTTTTTAATGTAATTTACTGTGATGACACCAGATATATGAGTTGCGCTGGTGACACTATGCACTTGCAGGGCCTGAAACACACACATGCGTGCAGGCAACTGACTGCTATTATTTCACAGTCCAAATTTTATTTTTATTTTTTTATGTAATATACTGTGATGACACTAGTTATATGAGTTACGCTGGTGACACTATGCACTTGCAGGGCCTGAAACACACACACACGTGCAGGCAACTGACTGCTATTATTTTACAGTCAAAATATATATATTTTTTTTAATGTAATCTACTGTGATGACACCAGAATCCAGATATGAGTTGCGCTGGTGACACTATGCACTTGCAGGGCCTGAAACACACACGCGTGCAGGCAATTGACTGCTATTATTTCACAGTCAAAATATATATATTTTTTTTAATGTAATCTACTGTGATGACACCAGAATCCAGATATGAGTTGCGCTGGTGACACTATGCACTTGCAGGGCCTGAAACACACACGCGTGCAGGCAATTGACTGCTAATATTTCACAGTCAAAATAGTTTTTTTTTTTTTTATGTAATCTACTGTGATGACACCAGATATGAGTTGCGCTGGTGACACTATGCACTTGCAGGGCCTAAAACACACACACGCGTGCTGGCAACTGACTGCTATTTTTTCACAGTCAAATTTTATTTTTATTTTTTTATGTAATCTACTGTGATGACACCAGATATTTAAGTTGCACTGGTGACACTTTGCACTTGCAGGGCCTGAAATACACACACACGTGCAGGCAAATAACTGCTATTATTTCACAGTCAAAATTATATATATTTTTTTTTAATGTAATTTACTGTGATGACACCAGATATATGAGTTGCGCTGGTGACACTATGCACTTGCAGGGCCTGAAACACACACACTCGTGCAGGCAACTGACTGGTATTATTTCACAGTCCAAATTTTATTTTTATTTTTTTATGTAATATACTGTGATGACACTAGATATATGAGTTGCGCTGGTGACACTATGCACTTGCAGGGCCTGAAACACAGACACGCGTGCAGGCAACTGACTGCTATTATTTCACAGTCAAAATATATATATATTTTTTTATGTAATCTACTGTGATGACACCAGATATGAGTTGCGCTGGTGACACTATGCACTTGCAGGGCCTGAAACACAGACACGCGTGCAGGCAACTGACTGCTATTATTTCACAGTCAAAATATATTTATTTTTTTAAAATGTAATCTACTGTGATGACACCAGATATGAGTTGTGCTGGTGACACTATGCACTTGCAGGGCCTGAAACACACACACGTGCAGGCAACTGACTGCTATAATTTCACATTCAAATTTTTTTTAAATTTTTTTTTATGTAATCTACTGTGATGACACCAGATATATGAGTTGCGCTGGTGACACTATGCACTTGCAGGTCCTGAAACACACACACGCATGCAGGCAACTGATTGCTAATATTTCACAGTCAAATTATTATTATTTTTTTTTATGTAATCTACTGTGATGACACCAGATATATGAGTTGCGCTGGTGAAACTTTGCACTTGCAGGGCCTGAAACACACACACGCGTGCAGGCAACTGACTGCTATTATTTCACAGTCAAAATATATATATTTTTTAATGTAATCTACTGTGATGACACCAGATACAAGAGTTGCGCTGGTGACACTATGCACTTGCAGGGCTTAAAAACACACACACGCGTGCAGGCAACTGACTGTTATTATTTCACAGTCAAAATTATTATTATTTTTTTAATTTAATCTACTGTGATGACACCAGATATATGAGTTACGCTGGTGATACTATGCACTTGCAAGGCCTGAAACACACACACGCGTGCAGGCAACTGACTGCTATTTTTTCACAGTCAAAATTATTTTTTTTTTTTTAATGTAATCTACTGTGATGACACCAGATATATGAGTTGCACTGGTGACACTATGCACTTACAGGGCCTGAAACACACACACGCGTGTAGGCAACTGACTGCTATTTTTTCACAGTCAAAATTATTATTATTTTTTTAATGTAATCTACTGTGATAACACCAGATATATGAGTTGCGCTGGTGACACTAGGCACTTGCAGGGCCTGAAACACACACACGCGTGCAGGCAACTGACTGCTATAATTTCACATTCAAATTTTTTTTTTTTTTTTTTTAATGTAATCTACTGTGATGACACCAGATATATGAGTTGCGCTGGTGACACTATGCACTTGCAGGGCCTGAAACACACACACGCATGCAGGCAACTGACTGCTAATATTTCACAGTCAAATTATTATTTTTTTTTTTTATGTAATCTACTGTGATGACACCAGATATATGAGTTGCGCTGGTGACACTTTGCACTTGCAGGGCCTGAAAAACACACACGCGTGCAGGCAACTGACTGCTATTATTTCACTGTCAAATTTTTATTTTATTTTTTTTATGTAATCTACTGTGATGACACCAGATACAAGAGTTGCGCTGGTGACACTTTGCACTTGCAGGGCCTGAAACACACACGCGTGCAGGCAACTGACTGCTATTATTTCACAGTCAAAATTTATTTTTATTTTTTTATGTAATCTACTGTGATGACACCAGATACAAGAGTTGCGCTGGTGACACTATGCACTTGCAGGTCCTGAAACACACACACGCGTGCAGGAAACTGACTGCTATTATTTCACAGTCAAATTATTATTTTCTTTTTTTATGTAATCTACTGTGATGACACCAGATATATGAGTTGCGCTGGTGACACTTTGCACTTGCAGGGCCTGAAAAACACACACGCGTGCAGGCAACTGACTGCTATTATTTCACAGTCAAAATATTTTTTATTTTTTTTATGTAATCTACTGTGATGACACCAGATATATGAGTTGTGCTGGTGACACTATGCACTTGCAGGTCCTGAAACACACACACGCATGCAGGCAACTGACTGCTAATATTTCACAGTCAAATTATTATTATTTTTATAATTTAATCTACTGTGATGACACCAGATATATGAGTTACGCTGGTGATACTATGCACTTGCAAGGCCTGAAACACCCACACGCGTGCAGGCAACTGACTGCTATTTTTTCACAGTCAAAATTATTATAATTTTTTTAATGTAATCTACTGTGATGACACCAGATATATGAGTTGCGCTGGTGACACTATGCACTTGCAGGGCCTGAAACACACACACGCGTGCAGGCAACTGACTGCTAATATTTCACAGTCAAATTTATTTAAAAAATTTTTTATGTAATCTACTGTGATGACACCAGATATATGAGTTGCGCTGGTGACACTATGCACTTGCAGGGCCTGAAAAACACACACGCATGCAGGCAACTGACTGCTAATATTTCACAGTCAAATTTTTTTATTTTTTTTATGAAATCTACTGTGATGACACCAGATATATGAGTTGCGCTGGTGACACTTTGCACTTGCAGGGCCTGAAACACACACACGCGTGCAGGCAACTGACTGCTATTATTTCACAGTCAAAATATTTTTTATTTTTTTTATGTAATCTTCTGTGATGACACCAGATACAAGAGTTGCGCTGGTGACACTATGCACTTGCAGGGCCTGAAACACACACACGCGTGCAGGCAACTGACTGCTATTATTTCACATTCAAAATTTTATTGGAATTTTTTATGTAATCTACTGTAATGACACCAGATATGATTTGCGCTGGTGACACTATGCACTTGCAGGGCCTGAAAAACAGACACGCGTGCAGGCAACTGACTGCTAATATTTCACAGTCAAAATAGTTTTTTGTTTTTTTTATGTAATCTACTGTGATGATACCAGATATGAGTTGCGCTGGTGACACTATGCACTTGCAGGGCCTGAAACACACACACGCGTGCTGGCAACTGACTGCTATTTTTTCACAGTCAAATTATTATTTTTTTTTTTATGTAATCTACTGTGATGACACCAGATATTTGAGTTGCACTGGTGACACTTTGCACTTGCAGGGCCTGAGAAACACACTCACGTGCAGGCAAATAACTGCTATTATTTCACAGTCAAAATATATATATTTTTTTTAATGTAATCTACTGTGATGACACCAGAATCCAGATATGAGTTGCGCTGGTGACACTATGCACTTGCAAGGGCCTGAAACACACACGCGTGCAGGCAATTGACTGCTAATATTTCACAGTCAAAATAGTTTTTTGTTTTTTTTATGTAATCTACTGTGATGATACCAGATATGAGTTGCGCTGGTGACACTATGCACTTGCAGGGCCTGAAACACACACACGCGTGCTGGCAACTGACTGCTATTTTTTCACAGTCAAATTTTTTTTATTTTTTTTTATGTAATCTACTGTGATGACACCAGATATTTGAGTTGCACTGGTGACACTTTGCACTTGCAGGGCCTGAAATACACACACACGTGCAGGCAAATAACTGCTATTATTTCACAGTCAAAATTATATATATTTTTTTTTAATGTAATTTACTGTGATGACACCAGATATATGAGTTGCGCTGGTGACACTATGCACTTGCAGGGCCTGAAACACACACACTCGTGCAGGCAACTGACTGGTATTATTTCACAGTCCAAATTTTATTTTAATTTTTTTATGTAATATACTGTGATGACACTAGATATATGAGTTGCGCTGGTGACACTATGCACTTGCAGGGCCTGAAACACAGACACGCGTGCAGGCAACTGACTGCTATTATTTCACAGTCAAAATATATATATTTTTTTTTATGTAATCTACTGTGATGACACCAGAATCCAGATATGAGTTGCGCTGGTGACACTATGCACTTGCAGGGCCTGAAACACACACGCGTGCAGGCAATTGACTGCTATAATTTCACAGTCAAAATTATTTTTTATTTTTTTATGTAATCTACTGTGATGACACCAGATATGAGTTGCACTGGTGACACTGTGCACTTGCAGGGCATGAAACGCACACGCGTGCAGGCAACTGACTGCTATTATATTACAGTTTAAATATATTTTTTTTTAAATGCAAGCTACTGTGACACCAGATATGAGTGGTGGCACTGGGCAAGTGGGCACAGTATACGCTGTGAGCCTGACACACACGCTGGCAGGTAACTGCAATTAGATTAAACAGGGGAAAAAAAATAAAAAAAGAAGACTGATGTTCTAGCCCTAAAAAGGGCTTTTTGGGGTGCTGTCCTTACAGCAGAGATCAGATGAGTCTTTCAGGACTGTAGTGGACACTGAATACACTAGCCTAGCTATCGATTTCCCTATTAAATCAGCAGCAGCTACACTGTCCCTCCTCTCACTAAGAATGCAGCTTCCGAATGAATCTAAAATGGATGCTGTCCAGGAGGTGGGAGGGTCTGGGAGGGAGGGTCTGCTGCTGAATGGCTGGAATGTGTCTGCTGACTGTGAGGTACAGGGTCAAAGTTTATTCAATGATGATGAATAGGGGGCGGACCGAACATCGCACATGTTCGCCTGCCGCGGCGAGCGCAAACAAGTTATGTTCGCCGAGAACTGTTCGCCAGCGAATAGTTCGGGACATCTTTACTATTAACCCTTGTTTTGTAACCGGAAAAAAAATATTAAAATGGAAAATCTGCCAAAAAAGTGAAATTTTGGAATTGTATCTCTATTTTCCATTAATTTTTGTTGAACACCTAAAGGGTTAACAAAGTTTGTAAAATCAGTTTTGAATACCTTGAGGGGTGTAGTTTATAAAATAAGGTCATTTTTGGGTGGTTTCTATTATGTAAGCCTCGCAAAGTGACTTCAGACCTGAACTGGTCCCTAAAAATTGGGTTTTTGAAAATTTCTGAAAAATTTCAAGATTTGCTTCTAAACTTCTAAGCCTTGTAACATCCCCAAAAAAATAAAATATCATTCCCAAAATGATCTAAACATGAAGTAGACATATGGGGAATGTAAAGTAATAACTATTTTTAGAGGTATTACTATGTATTATAGAAGTAGAGAAATTGAAACTTAGAAATTTGCAATTTTTTACTAATTTTGGTAAATTTGGTATTTTTTTATAAATAAAAAAGTTTTTTTTTTTACTTCATTTTACCAGTGTCATGATGTACAATATGTGATGAAAAAACAATCTCAGAATGGCCTGGATAAGTAAAAGCGTTTTAAAGTTATCAGCACTTAAAGTGACACAGGTCAGATTTGCAAAAAATGGCCTGGTCCTTAAGGTGAAATAGGGCTGAGTCCTTAAGGCGTTAAAGAGCACACCAAATGCTTGAAATAACTTCTTTAATAACTTCAACTTTTCTTCATATATAACACTGCCGCCTCCATAGCAGATAGTCCATGTACAAAACACGTGTTGAATAAAGTATCATAAAATGGCGGTGTGCATAAGATCGTGGTTCAACTGTTAAATTTTGTCATTCAACATAAAATGGTGGATATATTTCTTTCTTGAGTATCTGTACTCTCACTTTAAGTTATTTAAGCACTTTATGATCTCTCTGAGAGGTATATCTGAGGCCTAACTAATAGTTCTACTTGCTGAATTTAAACGCAATTTGCAGTATGCAGTTAGCAGTAACTATTTGCAGATTGGTTGAGTATGATCTGGTATGGTTGTATGCAATTTGGATTGCAATATGGAATTTGAATTTTGAATTTGGATTGTGAACTTTGTAGTTTGCAATTGGTGGAACTATGTTGGCCTCTCTGCTTCCATAAAACACAGCTCTAGAGTGTGTCTGCAAGTGAGATCTACAGTACCCCATAAGAAAGCAGTGTGTTTAGCAGACATTATAAAAAGGGGCTTATTCACTAGAGTGTGTCTGCAAGTGAGATCTACAGTACGCCATCAGAAAGAAGTGTGTTTAGCAGACATTATAAAAAGGGGCTTATTCACTAGAGTGTGCCTGCTAGTGAGATATACACCGCGCCATCAGAGAAATATTTTTTCTGGGGAAATGAACCTAATTTGTGCCACATCTGTGTGTGAGTTCAATCCGCAACCGTTATATTCAGTACTCTAGCAGAGAATTATATATATTTTGGGCAAATTTAACTAGTTTTGGGCACATCTGTGTGTGCGTTTAGGCCGCAACTGTATATACAGTATTCCAGCAAAAAAAAAATTGTGTTTGGGACAAATGTAACTACTTTTGGGCACATCAGTATGTGCGTTCAATCCACAAACGTTATATACAGTATTCCAGCAGAGAATTATTTGTATTTGGGGTAAATTTAACTGTTTTGTGCCAAATATACTGTCCATATAGTGCGGCTTTCTATGACAAATACTCTACCGCATTTGAAAAGAGTGTCTGTTGCGCCAATCTAAATAATCTGTGCATAATCTAGTGTCCATATTCTGTTCATTACTGGGGCATACACTGACTCAAATTTAAAATCTGTGTGTCTTGCGACAATCTAAATAATCTGGTCCAAATCTAGTGTCCATAGCGCGTGGCTCTCTGTTTCAAATACAGTACCACATGTGAAAACAGTGTATTTTGGGGAAAGTAAAATATTTGTGCCACATCTACTGAGTGTGCATCTCATACATATCACTAACATATACTGTACTTCATCCGCAGACGGTGTATGGTAGTCTGTGACATTATCAGAGCTATATCCCCTGTGTAAATTGTGCGCATCCAAAATACCTGTTTTAATTTATTGGCGCGTACACGTGATGATACTGTACGTGTGACATACTTTTAAGCATATATAACATTTAATATAAAAAATTGCGGCCAGTACAGGACGTGGAAGTGGTTGTGATGCTGATAGTTCACGCAGAGGCTGTGGCCCTGGGCTCCATGAAACAGAATAAAATAATGTAGCTGAGGGCCTCCAGGTGCGCTAACCCTCTAAAACAGTGAAGGCGATGGCAAACCTTTGCAAGAAATGCTTCAGAAGGAGCCAACAAAATATGGAGAGTTCTTGATGAAAGATAAAAGTTAAAAGGATTTAATTCGCATAAAAACAAATGGTTACAAAGTTTAGGAAGAAAAATAAGTACAACAGATGAATCTTAAAAGGTTACAAGCAAGCAATAAACCAATTTAAAATGAGTGAAAAATTCCCTTAAAGTAATGTGTATGTGTGAATCTGTGTGTGTAGAGAGCAACAGGTGTCTTGTCAAAGAATGCTCTCCCAATGTCATGAAACAAAGCCATTTTATAGGTTGACTCTTCATAGAGTTACATTATATCCTAAATTTACCATTCTAACAGACATAAATGGTTAACAAGTAAAATCCCTTACATCATGATTTTCTAAGTATACCTTATTTGTAAAGCTAATAATAATAAGCTGAGAAGGAGGATTCCTAACCTTCCCAAATACTATTGTCGTCTCAAGAACTGTCAAAATTGACACTTCACACAAGTGCTGACCTTTCATGGTCCTTAAAATACCCTATCCTACTAAAAAGTGTTAATATGTTATTTTACATTTCCCCTGATTATGATTTTAAATCTAAATTTTCAATCATAACCTTCTAATTTAACGCAATTATTCACCATTCGTATCACATTCATATCACATTCATTCATTGACCATGTTATAGCACTTGGTTGATTGATCAATTTTTGATTCAGTATTCAATATAGATTGGAATACTGAGTTATTTTAAAATTTCTTTTAAAATGTTGTCTCCCTTATTAATTTCTTCCTTTATATTACTATATGTTTTCCTAATCCTATACATAATAAAATTTTGATAGATAACACACAAAAATATCACAATAAATATAATAATAATCGGATGGGACAAAGTATTCCCAACTGCTGTTTGTGCAGAAGATTTTGTCCACATATTTACAGATTTCTTCAATTTTCCCCACCAAGATGTTCCAGACATAGTATTCCATTCATGGAATATTGAGTCAGCCTATTGTAATTAGCTAGCACGGAACATAAGGATCCTACAACCAAAGAGAAGCTCCGGAGCCTATTTTCCCTCCTGTACAGCTGTAACGTCTCTTCCCGCCACCTATCTCCACGTGGCAAGCCGAGGATTGAATTGAGCGGGTGATCTCTCACACGTATGTGACGTCACCGGAAGTGACGAGAGCTGCAGCAACCAACGGCCGGATCATACAGCGGGCGCGAACAACACACGTGGACGCCGACCTGCAGGCAGGAGCCGCTCCCCGATCCATTGACGGCCACCAGGAGGGTAATGTACCTGCTTTGACAGCAGTAATCGATGACTATATAACACATCAATATCTCTATGTACCAAACCGGATGCTATTGATTCCCAATAGTAAGGAGATCCCTACATTACCTCTTATAGGAAGCCTTTTTTTCAGTTTATATCAGGAGACTATACTACAATATATTTCCGGATACTGGAATTTTGAGACTGGATTTTTCCCCCTACAGGTTTATAAGACAATTCTTCTTATTCCCCCTTCCTCAATAGGATTTTTTCACAAATTGATATTGTTTGATATATTATATCATGATATTTATGATATTTATGATCCATCAGGACAAGTGACATTTATTATATGGTTGACCAAGCCATTATATACGAGGATACGTTATTAACCCTTTCACCTAAGACTGAATTCTCTTATCATATCCATTTTTTTTATACAGATTTACAGAACTTTTACTCTTCTCCTTTTGCAACAGGATTTTATATAATTGATATGCTGTTATTATAATGTGCTTTTTTTACATTGTTATTATATATGTATTTCTGGAATTTTGATACAATTGTCTGATTATCTTACCATTTTTTATTACATCAGGCATATTTAGCCACCCCTTAATAAATACAATAATTTATTTACCCATACAACACAAATGTTCTGAGTGCCATCCCTTGACTTCCTTTCATTATATCCCTACTACAAGCGTTGGGTACGCTTGTCTGGATTGAGCACCTAACTCCATCTTTTTGGGTTATAGAGAGCCGCCCTACTCTTATATATTAGTATTCCATTCATGTTCTATTTCTGATAATTGTCCTTGATGGTGATTAAATGCAATTTCAGCTTCTTTTACTTGTTCGTTTCATATTTTTAAAAAACCTTTATCCTTTTTAATTTCTTCTGTCCACTTATCCCACAGAAATTTATCAATTTGAATGAGATTGAATTGTATTGGAAGGATTTTCAATTGATTTGTATTTATGGAAGAAATATTAAGTCTTCCTAAATTCATTGAATTAGCTCTCAAATCTCCTTCCAAACAATATAGACCTCTTGTCAAATTCTCATAATGTATACAAGAAGAAAAGAATGCTACGACCTTTTCTTTCTCAGACATCACTTGTACACAAACTTTGTTTAAACCAACTTGAGTTACCAAATCATGAATTGAGTACACATTCTCAATCCGTGCATGGCAAGAAGTTTGATTATGGAAACAAGAATGATAAATCGCTTTATCTTGCTCCGGTAAACAGATTATTTTAGAAACAAAGTGTAGACATGAAGAAAGATCCAATTGTTCTATATGAGAACCATCATATGCAAATTCAGTATATTGCAATTGATAATAAATCAACTGTGCTTCACTCACAGGAATTCCTAAAACAATTATTGGAACGACCATTTGTTCTCTTCCAGCTACTGGAATCAATGAGGTCGCTGTACATGTGTTCTCATTACATCCTAACCACTTATTTACCCATAAATCTACATGTCTCATACTATAATTATATTTCATAGGTAAATTTTCCAGTATACCAAGTGGAGTAATTCCACTTTGTAAAGCCTGAGCCATCATTTTTAAATTTGTAGAATATTCTATTTGGATTTCTATACATGCCCTGGCTACTTCTGACTCTTGTTTACTTCGGATCAAACTTAAAGTACCATCTTGAAGATGCGAAACAGAAGATCCTAAAACAACTACAGATTTACCAATCATTTTTTCCAAAAGCTGATTTAGACTTTTCTGTACTTTAATTCCTTTCTTTCCCAGATAACCTATGGTTTTTAAATCTGATTGTAATGAATTTATATTTATTGTATTGACCAAGCTTCCAAAGGTACCTATTCCTCCTAAAATACCCTCTACTATACCTTTTTTAGTTCTAGTTTGATTGGAAATACTCTTCTTAAACCATCGTTCTAAACCTTCCTCCATGTGAGCAAGATGTTTTCCACATTGAGGATACTTTGATGATATTTTCCAGTCTGATATATTAAATGTCCATATTATGGTGACATATTTACCATTTCTCAAAAGAGACTTTGACTGGAAGTGATTAATCTGGAAAGGATTAGATGGTTCAAATTTAACCTTGGTACAAATATTTTCTGTAGGTGACCACACAGTGACATTTACAGTTTCACATTGTTTATGATTATTTATAGTTAATATGCAACACTGATAAATTCCTGAATCTTTGGAAGATGGATGGTCTTGATAAAATATGAACTTTTTATCAAACCATTTCACATTCCCAGATTGACCTTTATGAATCATGTTAGTTGGACCATTAGAGAAACTACCTAAAAATCTCCTTTTGTCCAAGTTACCACTGATTCAGATGGAATCTCCAATCTTGTGTTGCACTTTAAATATAATGGATCTGTTCCTTCCTGAATATTCACCAATGTTGGAGCGATTTGAACTTCAGGATTAATAACATTTGTACCTCTGAAATTTATGGTTATGTTAACTTCAACAGGTTCCCTAGTTATTTGAAATCTCCAATTTTCCACCCAATCTTCATCAACTTTTCCTGTTATGGGAAATATTGATGAATCCATTATTTTTACATAATTCTGGGTTTGAAACCAAATTTCCTCTTGAGATTTTCCCACTTTTCCTAATGATATCTTATCATTTGTGAGGTCTCCAGACCATGTAGCTGACTCATTTCCTTTTATCACGATACTCCAGTATAATACATCTATCGATGTACACTCCCATGTACCTCTTCTATTGTTATGTGTGAATGTTCCTTGTAATTGAGTGAACTTTGTTTTGGGTCCTGCTGTTGCATGTAATTCAATGTGTGTATCATGTCTGAAGTTAACGCCATAACCCATGCACAGACTTCTGGAAATGTCTCTGGAATTATCTTGAATTTGTTCTTCCAGAAAATCCTCAAGATGAAATCCTCTTCTCCTTCGTGCAAGGATTGAAGTTTCTGTATCATGGTCACTCTTTTTATCAAGAAACAATTCTGCGAACGTAGTTGTAAACATCATCATCAACAATGACATTCTCATCATGAAACAGTTTTTCTGAAGACATCTTTTTCCGTTGTAGAATGCATATTCCATGAAGAATTTCATTCCCTAAATGAAGAAAAGCAGTATCATTATTTTGGTACATACAATTTACATTGATCAACATGTACCCACAATTTATGTTGTCTGCGAGTATTCTTTAAAGCATTCGGTGCTCTTTGAACCAAAATCATTACTTGTCCCATAGTATCAATGATTTCAAAGGGACCCTCCCAATTACTTTCCCAAGGTCCACTCTTCCTGAAGGTCTTAATCATTACAAAAGTACCTTTCACAAATTTAGAAGAGTGAGGTGGGATCATGCGTTGCATTTTGGATGCAGCATATGGAAGAATTGTACTTAAATTCTCCTGTAATAACTGTAACCACCTGGACCTTGCTACTGCATCTTTTTGAGGAGTAGACAAGAATGGTTGTTTGGGAAAATTAATGGCATTGTTCTTCCCGTCATCAATTCAAATGGAGTATATTGTGTCGTAGAGGAAACAGTTCCTCTTATACTCATCAATACAAAGGGTACTGCATCAACCCATGTATTCCCTTTGTCTAATAACATTTTTGCTATCCTTGTCTTAATTGTTCTGTTCATTCTTTCCACAATGCCTGCAGATTGTGGGTGATACGATACATGGAACCGTTGTTGTACTCCTAGAATAGCACAAACAGTTTGCATGATTTTACCTGTAAAATGACTTCCTCTGTCAGATGTAATCATTCTTGGGATCCCCCAAATACAAAACACATGATTCATCAATGCTCTTGCTGTAAACAGAGCATCATCCTTCCTGACAGGTAAGATCTCTACCCATTTTGAAAATACATCCACCACCACTAATGCATACCTCAGTCCATGTTTACCTGAAGGTAGAGGACCTATGTAGTCTATCTGTAATGTAGACCAAGGACCATCTGCAGGTGCAATTCGTAAAAGTGGAGGCTTTTGTCCTTTAGGTCGCGGGTTGACTTGAGCACAAATGAGACATGACTGAACAACATCTTGGACAGTCTTCTCCATTTTGTCCCAGTAAAAATTCTCTTTGAGAACTCCTAACAATTTTTCCTGACCCAAATGACCTAAACTCTCATGATTGTATTTGATTAATTCAATTTGTAAGTGTTTTGGGATAACAGGACGCAATTCCCTCTTACAGTCATGACTAGAGTTGAGCGAACACCTGGATGTTCGGGTTCGAGAAGTTCGGCTGAACTTCCCGGAAATGTTCGGGTTCGGGATCTGAACCTGACCCGAACTTCGTCCCGAACCCCATTGAAGTCAATGGGGACCCAAACTTTTCGGCACTAAAAAGGCTGTAAAACAGCCCAGGAAAGAGCTAGAGGGCTGCAAAAGGCAGCAACATGTAGGTAAATCCCCTGCAAACAAATGTGGATAGGGAAATGAATTAAAATAAAAATAAAATATATAAAAATAAACCAATATCAATTGGAGAGAGGTCCCATAGCAGAGAATCTGGCTTCACGTCAGCAGAGAATCAGTCTTCATACCATAGAAGAGAATCTGGCTTCACGTCACCCACCACTGTAACAGTCCATTGTCATATATTTAGGCCCCGGCACCCAGGCAGAGGAGAGAGGTCCCGTAACAGAGAATCTGGCTTAATGTCAGCAGAGAATCAGTCTGCATGTCATAGCAGAGAATCAGGCTTTACGTCACCCAACACTGGAACAGTCCATTGTCAGATATTTAGGCCCAGGCACCCAGGCAGAGGAGAGAGGTCCCATAACGGAGATTCAGGCTTCATGTCAGCAGAGAATCAGTCTGCATGTCATAGCAGAGAATCAGGCTTCACGTCACCCACCACTGGAACAGGCCACTGTCACATATTTAGGCCCGGGCACCCAGGCAGAGGAGAGAGGTCCCATAACAGAGATTCAGGCTTCATGTCAGCAGAGAATCAGTCTTCATGTCATAGCAGAGAATCAAACTTCACGTCACCCACCACTGGAACAGGCCACTGTCACATATTTAGGCCCAGGCACCCAGACAGAGGAGAGAGGTCCCGTAACAGAGAATCTGGCTTCATGTCAGCACAGAATCAGTCTTCATGTCATAGCAGAGAATCAGGCTTCACGTCACCCACCACTGGAACAGGCCACTGTCACATATTTAGGCCCAGGCACCCAGGCAGAGGAGAGAGGTCCCATAACAGAGATTCAGGCTTCATGTCAGCAGAGAATCAGTCTTCATGTCATAGCAGAGAATCAGGCTTCACGTCACCCACCACTGGAACAGGCCACTGTCACATATTTAGGCCCCGGCACCCAGACAGAGGAGAGAGGTCCTATAACAGAGATTCAGGCTTCATGTCAGCAGAGAATCAGTCTTCATGTCATAGCAGAGAATCATGCTTCACGTCACCCACCACTGGAACAGGCCACTGTCACACATTTAGGCCCTGGCACCCAGACAGAGGAGAGAGGTCCCGTAACAGAGAATCTGGCTTCATGTCAGCACAGAATCAGTCTTTATGTCATAGCAGAGAATCAGGCTTCACGTCACCCACCACTGGAACAAGCCACTGTCACACATTTAGGCCCTGGCACCCAGACAGAGGAGAGAGGTCCCGTAACAGAGAATCTGGCTTCATGTCAGCACAGAATCAGTCTTCATGTCATAGCAGAGAATCAGGCTTCACGTCACCCACCACTGGAACAGGCCACTGTCACATATTTAGGCCCAGGCACCCAGGCAGAGAAGAGAGGTCCCATAACAGAGATTCAAGCTTCATGTCAGCAGAGAATCAGTCTTCATGTCATAGCAGAGAATCAGGCTTCACGTCACCCACCACTGGAACAGGCCACTGTCACATATTTAGGCCCAGGCACCCAGGCAGAGGAGAGAGGTCCCATAACAGAGATTCAGGCTTCATGTCAGCAGAGAATCAGTCTTCATGTCATAGCAGAGAATCAGGCTTCACGTCACCCACCACTGGAACAGGCCACTGTCACATATTTAGGCCCCGGCACCCAGACAGAGGAGAGAGGTCCCGTAACAGAGAATCTGGCTTCATGTCAGCACAGAATCAGTCTTCATGTCATAGCAGAGAATCAGGCTTCACGTCACCCACCACTGGAACAGGCCACTGTCACATATTTAGGCCAAGGCACCCAGGCAGAGGAGAGAGGTCCCATAACAGAGATTCAGGCTTCATGTCAGCAGAGAATCAGGCTTCACGTCACCCACCACTGGAACAGGCCACTGTCACATATTTAGGCCAAGGCACCCAGGCAGAGGAGAGAGGTCCCATAACAGAGAATCAGTCTTCATATCATAGCAGAGAATCAGGCTTCACGTCACCCTCCACTGGAACAGGCCACTGTCACACATTTAGGCCCCGGCACCCAGACAGAGGAGAGGTTCATTCAACTTTGGGTTGCCCCGCAATATAATGGTAAAATGAAAATAAAAATAGGATTGAATGAGGAAGTGCCCTGGAGTACAATAATATATTGTTAAGGGGAGGAAGTTAATGTCTAATTTGCAAAAGGGATTGACAGGTTCTGTGGAATCCATGCCTGGTTCATTTTTATGAACGTCAGCTTGTCCACATTGGCTGTAGACAGGCGGCTGCGTTTGTCTGTAATGACGCCCCCTGCCGTGCTGAATACACGTTCAGACAAAACGCTGGCCGCCAGGCAGGCCAGCACCTCCAAGGCATAAAAGGCTAGCTCTGGCCACGTGGACAATTTGGAGACCCAGAAGTTGAATGGGGCCGAACCATCAGTCAGTACGTGGAGGGGTGTGCACAGGTACTGTTCCACCATGTTAGTGAAATGTTGCCTCCTGCTAACACGTTCCGTATCAGGTGGTGGTGCAGTTAGCTGTGGCGTGGTGACAAAACTTTTCCACATCTCTGCCATGCTAACCCTGCCCTCAGAGGAGCTGGCCGTGACACAGCTGCGTTGGCGACCTCTTGCTCCTCCTCTGCCTTCGCCTTGGGCTTCCACTGGTTCCCCTGTGACATTTGGGAATGCTCTCAGTAGCGCGTCTACCAACGTGCGCTTGTACTCGCGCATCTTCCTATCACGCTCCAGTGTAGGAAGTAAGGTGGGCACATTGTCTTTGTACCGGGGATCCAGCAGGGTGGCAACCCAGTAGTCCGCACACGTTAAAATGTGGGCAACTCTGCTGTCGTTGCGCAGGCACTGCAGCATATAGTCGCTCATGTGTGCCAGGCTGCCCAGAGGTAAGGACAAGCTGTCCTCTGTGGGAGGCGTATCGTCATCGTCCTGTGTTTCCCCCCAGCCACGCACCAGTGATAAGCCCGAGCTGCTTTGGGTGCCACCCCGCTGTGAACATGCTTCATCCTCATCCTCCTCCTCCTCATCCTCGTCCTCCTCGTCCTCCAGTAGTGGGCCCTGTCTGGCCACATTTGTACCTGGCCTCTGCTATTGAAAAAAACCTCCCTCTGAGTCTCTTCGAAGATACTGGCCTGAAAGTGCTAAAAATGACCCCTCTTCCTCCTGGGCCACCTCCTCTTCCATCATCGCCCTAAGTGTTTTCTCAAGGAGACATAGAAGTGGTATTGTAACGCTGATAACGGCGTCATCGCCACTGGCCATGTTGGTGGAGTACTCGAAACAGCGCAACAGGGCACACAGGTCTCGCATGGAGGCCCAGTCATTGGTGGTGAAGTGGTGCTGTTCCGCAGTGTGACTGACCCGTGCGTGCTGCAGCTGAAACTCCACTATGGCCTGCTGCTGCTCGCACAGTCTGTCCTGCATGTGCAAGGTGGAGTTCCACCTGGTGGGCACATCGCATATGAGGCGGTGAGCGGGAAGGCCGAAGTTACGCTGTAGCGCAGACAGGCATGCAGCAGCAGGGTGTGAACGCCGGAAACGCGAACAGACGGCCCGCACTTTATGCAGCAGCTCTGACATGTCGGGGTAGTTGCGAATGAACTTCTGCACCACCAAATTCAGCACATGCGCCAGGCAAGGGATGTGCGTCAAACCGGCTAGTCCCAGAGCTGCAACGAGATTTCGCCCATTATCGCACACCACCAGGCCGGGCTTGAGGCTCACCGGCAGCAACCACTCGTCGGTCTGTTGTTCTATACCCCGCCACAACTCCTGTGCGGTGTGGGGCCTGTCCCCCAAACATATGAGTTTCAGAATGGCCTGCTGACGTTTACCCCGGGCTGTGCTGAAGTTGGTGGTGAAGGTGTGTGGCTGACTGGATGAGCAGGTGGAAGAAGAGGAGGAGGAAGCTGAGTAGGAGGAGGAGGAGACAGGAGGCAAAGAATGTTGCCCTGTGATCCTTGGCGGCGGAAGGACGTGCGCCAAACAGCTCTCCGCCTGGGGCCCAGCCGCCACTACATTTACCCAGTGTGCAGTTAGGGAGATATAGCGTCCATGGCCGTGCTTACTGGTCCACGTATCTGTGGTTAGGTGGACCTTGCCACAGATGGCGTTGCGCAGTGCACACTTGATTTTATCGGACACTTGGTTGTGCAGGGAAGGCACGGCTCTCTTGGAGAAGTAGTGCCGGCTGGGAACAACATGCTGTGGGACAGCAAGCGACATGAGCTGTTTGAAGCTGTCTGTGTTCACCAGCCTAAATGACAGCATTTCATAGGCCAGTAGTTTAGAAATGCTGGCATTCAGGGCCAGGGATCGAGGGTGGCTAGGTGGGAATTTACGCTTTCTCTCAAATGTTTGTGAGATGGAAAGCTGAACGCTGCCGTGTGACATGGTTGGGATGCTTGGTGACGCAGGTGGTGGTGTTGGTGGTACAACCCATGTTTGCTGGGCGGCAGGTGCCAACGTTCCTCCAGAGGCGGAGGAAGAGGCCGAGGCGGCGGCAGCAGCAGAAGAGGCCGAGGCAGCAGCAGCAGAAGAGGCAACGGCGGGAGCCTGATTGACTTCTTTGTTTTTAAGGTGTTTACTCCACTGCAGTTCAAGCTTTGCATGCAGGTGCCTGGTCATGCAGGTTGTGCTAAGGTTCAGAACGTTAATGCCTCGCTTTAGGCTCTGATGGCACAGCGTGCAAACCACTCGGGTCTTGTCGTCAGCACATTGTTTAAAGAAGTGCCATGCCAGGGAACTCCTTGAAGCTGCCTTTGGGGTGCTCGGTCCCAGATGGCGGCAGTCAGTAGCAAGCGGAGTCTCTTGGCGGCGGGTGTTCTGATTTTGCCCACTGCTCCCTCTTTGTCTTTTGCTACGCTGTTGGCTCGGTCTCACCACTGCCTCTTCCTCCGAACTGTGAAAGTCAGTAGCACGACGTTCATTCCATGTGGGGTCTAGGACCTCATCATCCCCTGCATCGTCTTCCACCCAGTCTTGATCCCTGACCTCCTGTTCAGTCTGCACACTGCAGAAAGACGCAGCAGTTGGCACCTGTGTTTCGTCATCATCAGAGACGTGCTGAGGTGGTATTCCCATGTCCTCATCATCAGGAAACATAAGTGGTTGTGCGTTAGTGCATTCTATCTCTTCCACCCCTGGGGAAGGGCTAGGAGCGATGCCCTTGGGAAACCCTGGCAGCAGAGTCTTCAAACAGCATAAGAGACTGCTGCATAACTTGAGGCTCAGACAGTTTCCCTGATATGCATGGGAGTGATGTGACAGACTGATGGGCTTGGTTTTCATGCGCCATCTGTGCGCTTTCTGCAGAAGACTGGGTGGGAGATAATGTGAACGTGCTGGATGCACTGTCGGCCACCCAATTGACTAATGCCTGTACCTGCTCAGGCCTTACCATCCTTAGAACGGCATTGGGCCCCACCAAATATCCCTGTAAATACTGGCGGCTACTGGGACCTGAGGTAGTTGGTACACTAGGATGTGGCTGTGGCAGAACGGCCACGTCCTCTCCCAGCACCAGAGGGTCCACTAACACCACCACGACCATGTCCACGTCCGCGTCCCTTACTAGTTGTTTTCCTCATTGTTACCGTTCACCACAATAAGAAAAATATTATTCGGGCCAATGTATTGAATTAAAATTCAGGTCTTTTTTTACAGACACCTGTCATGGTCTTACCTTCCTGCTGTTCTCCTTCGTTTGACATGTGCTGGCGGCCATCTTGGTTTCTGGGTTTCTTGTAGCCTTCCACCCTGCGGCTCCTCCTTCCCACTGGGAGGAGCTGGATGCCTAGCTCATATATATAGGAGGTCTGTGGCTTCAGTTCCTTGCTTGGTCCTCTTGTGTTCACATGCTTCTAAGACTGCTGCTGCTTCTGGTTCCTGATCCTGGCTTCGTCTGACTACCCTGCTGGTTCCTGATCCTGGCTTCGTCTGACTACCCTGCTGGTTCCTGATCCTGGCTTCGTCTGACTACCCTTCTGGTTCCTGACCTCTGGCTTCGCAAAGACTCTGCTCGGTTTCACCATCCGTTTGGACTTTTGCTTTACAGCTTTATTTTCAATAAAGCCTTCTTATTTTCACTTATCTCTTGTTGTACGTCTGGTTCATGGTTCCGTGACATTAGGACCAAGCCATGAATTCTGACGGTACAGGGCCATCCTCGCTACCCACGCTGGTTGCCAGACTTGATCAGCAGGATCACCTGTTGGGTCGGTTCGCTGTGGCGTTGCAAACCCTGCTTGAACGCACGGCTCATTTCGCTCCCGTTGCCGATGGGTCGGTTGTCGCTCCTGGGCTCGCTCCTACTGCCGCTCCGGTTGTTGCGCCAGAGTCTACCCCGACACCTGTTGTTGCGCCTGCGGTGTTTCGGGGTATGACCAGTTCTGCCCCTCTTCCACAGCGCTTTGGGGGAGAGCCAACTCAGTGCCGAGGTTTCCTTAACCAGGTGGGCATTTATTTCGAGTTGCTGCCACATGCCTTTCCTACTGAGAGATCAAAGGTGGGCTTCTTGATCTCGCTGCTCTCGGACAAGGCCTTGGCCTGGGCCAGCCCTTTATGGGAGAACAACAATCCGGTGGTTGCCGAGTTTTCCGGTTTTGTTGCTTCTCTTCGGAAGGTATTCGATGTGCCGGCTCGTGCTGCCTCTGCTGCGAAGCTCCTTATGTCCATCAGACAGGGTTCACGATCCGTAGCTGAATACGCCATTGAGTTTCGTACCCTGGCAGCAGAGGTGGGCTGGAATAATGAGGCTCTGGTCGCTGCTTTCTCTCATGGTCTCTCGGATGCCTTGAAGGATGAGGTTGCAGCTAAGGACCTACCAGTTGAGCTCGAGTCTCTTATTTCTTTCCTGATTTTGATTGACACCAGACTCAGGGAGAGACCTTCCTTTAAGGAGAACCTGCGGAGGTCTTCTAACAGATTGGTGCCTACGTTTGCTGTCCCACCCGTGCCTCCCTCTCCTCCCACGCCTCCTGGGGATGACTTGTCTGGGGGTGAACCCATGCAGCTGGGGTTTGCTCGCCTGTCCGAGGGGGAGAGGGCACTCCGGAGACGCGAGGGCCGATGCATGTACTGTGGTCTCGGTGGGCATTTTCGGTTGGCATGTCCGAACCGTCCGGGAAAACGCTCGTACCTGAGATCCTGTCGGGGGCAGATCTTGGGTGGAGTCTCCTCGTCCCCGGTTTCCCGTGTTGACAAACCACTGATCACTGTTGTCCTCTCCTGGGTCGGGGGCTCGGTGACGACCCAGGCGTTGGTGGACTCTGGTGCTGGTGGTTTGTTCATTGATAGTGTGTTCGCTGCCGCCAATTCCATTCCTCTGCAGGCTCGAGGTTCCCCACTGGCTCTTGAGGCGATAGACGGCAGACCCCTTCTGCCGCCACACGTGACTCATGAGACCCTTCCAGTGGGGATAGCCATTGGTGCCGTTCACAGAGAGTCGGTCTGCCTCCAGGTTATTTCGTCTCCACACTACTCGGTGGTCTTGGGGTACCCCTGGCTCCAGAAGCATAATCCGACTTTCGATTGGAGATCGGTCGAGATCCTCTCGTGGTCACCGCAGTGTGGGGCTAGTTGCATCCATGGGTCTGTCAAGTTGCTGTGTACTTCCTCGGACTCTCTGTTGCCTCCTGAATACGAGGAGTACCGGGATGTATTCGATAAGGTGCGCGCGGTTGCCCTACCTCCGCACCGCCCATACGATTGTGCCATAGAGTTACAATCTGGTGCCGTTCCTCCTCGTGGCAAAGTCTATCCACTGTCGGTAGCGGAGAATGAGGCCATGGAGGAGTACGTGAGGGAGGCGCTTTCACGCGGACACATTCGCAAATCTTCGTCCCCGGCAGGGGCTGGATTTTTCTTTGTGAAAAAGAAGGGCGGTGAGTTGAGGCCTTGCATCGATTACAGGGGTCTCAATCGCATCACGATCAAGAACGCTTACCCGATACCCTTGATTTCCGAGCTGTTCGATCGCCTTAAAGGGGCCACGGTCTTTACCAAACTCGACCTGAGGGCGGCATATAACCTGGTAAGGATCAAGGCGGGCGATGAGTGGAAGACCGCGTTTAACACCAGGACCGGTCATTATGAATCCTTGGTTATGCCCTTTGGGTTGTGCAATGCGCCCGCAGTCTTTCAGGAATTCATCAACGATGTTTTCCGTGACCTGTTGCAGCAGTGTGTGGTGGTCTATTTGGATGACATCTTGGTATATTCTGAATCCATGGAGGCCCACATTCTGGATGTCAGACGAGTGTTGCAACGGTTACGAGAGAACAAGCTGTTCGGTAAGCTTGAGAAATGCGAATTTCACCGATCCCAGGTAACCTTCTTAGGTTACATCATTTCCGCTGAGGGGTTCTCCATGGATCCTGAGAAGGTTTCGGCTGTCTTACAGTGGCCCCAGCCCAGTGGTCTTCGTTCCCTGCAGCGCTTTTTGGGCTTCGCCAATTATTATCGGAAGTTCATCAGGGACTTTTCCATGCTGGCCAAGCCTCTCACGGATCTGACCAGGAAGGGCAGTAATTCCCAGGTCTGGCCGCTCGAGGCCATCCGAGCTTTTGAGGCCCTAAAGTCCGCCTTTGTGTCGGCTCCGATTCTGTCGCATCCCAACCCTGGGTTGCCCTTTGTCCTCGAGGTGGACGCGTCTGAGACGGGAGTAGGCGCCCTTCTGTCTCAGCGTAGAACACCAGAGGGTCCTCTGCTTCCCTGTGGGTTTTACTCCCGGAAACTGTCTTCCGCGGAGTGCAACTATCAGATTGGTGACAGGGAGTTATTGGCCATCGTGCAGGCCCTTAAAGAATGGAGGCACTTGCTCGAGGGTTCGGTGGTTCCGGTTCTCATCCTGACGGACCACAAGAATCTGACCTACCTTTCTGAGGCCAAGAGATTGACACCACGTCAGGCCAGATGGGCTCTGTTCTTGTCACGTTTTAATTACGTGGTCTCCTACCTACCCGGTTCCAAGAACATCAGGGCGGATGCCTTATCACGGCAGTACTCCGAGCTGTCCAGGGAGGAGTCGATTCCGACTTCGGTCATACCTCCGAATCAGATCCTGGCCGCCATTCGCACCAGCCTGACCTCTCCCCTGGGTGAGCAGATTTTGGCGGCTCAATCTGGTGCTCCCTCTGGGAGACCCAACGGCAGATGTTTTGTGCCTGAGGAGTAGCGCACTCGGTTGTTGCGAACCTACCATAACTCCAAGACCGCGGGGCATCCTGGAAAGAATCAGCTGTCCTGGGCTGTTTTACGTCTGTTCTGGTGGCCTTCCCTACGTTCCGACATCGCTGCATATGTAGCGGCATGCTCCGTTTGTGCCCAGAGTAAGTCCTCTCGGCACCTTCCGTTGGGCCTTCTGCAACCCATAGCCACCGGGGAGCGCCCATGGTCACACCTGGGGATGGATTTCATTGTGGACCTCCCTGCATCCCGAGGCCATACGGTCATTCTCATGATTGTGGATCGGTTTTCCAAAATGTGCCACTGTGTTCCTCTCAAGAAGTTACCCTCTGCACAAGAGTTGGCCACGATTTTTGCCAGGGAGGTCTTCCGGTTGCACGGTTTGCCCAAGGAGATTGTGTCGGATCGGGGGAGTCAGTTTGTGTCCAGGTTCTGGCGCGCCTTTTGCTCCCAGTTGGGGATTCATCTCTCCTTCTCCTCGGCCTACCACCCTCAGTCCAATGGGGCCGCAGAACGATCCAATCAGGCCTTGGAGCAATTCCTTCGTTGCTATGTCTCCGATCACCAAGACAATTGGGTTGACCTCCTGCCTTGGGCTGAGTTTGCCAGGAACACGGCGGTGAACTCTTCCTCTGGGACGTCTCCCTTCATGGCCAATTATGGGTTCCAACCTGCCGTGTTACCGGAGGTATTCTCTCCCCAGGATATTCCGGCTGTGGAGGATCACCTTTCCGTCCTACGTGCTTCTTGGGTACAGATCCAGAAGTCCCTTGAGGTCTCTGCGCAGCGCCAGAGACTCCAGGCTGATCGCAGACGAGCGCCTGCTCCTTCCTACCAGGTCGGAGACCGTGTATGGTTGTCCACCCGCAACCTCAACCTTCGAGTGCCCACTCCCAAGCTGGCGCCTCGCTTTGTTGGTCCCTTCCGAGTGCTTCGCAGGGTAAACCCGGTAGCCTATGCCCTTGCGCTTCCTCCTGGCATGCGGATCTCCAACGTGTTTCATGTCTCCCTGTTGAAGCCACTGGTGTGTAATCGTTTCACTTCCTCGGTTCCTCGGCCTCGTCCGGTCCAAGTGGGCAATCGTGAGGAATATGAGGTGAGCAATATCCTGGACTCATGCCTGGTCCGCGGTCGGTTGCAGTTTTTGGTCCATTGGCGTGGTTATGGTCCAGAGGAGCGTTCCTGGGTTCCCTCCGCAGATGTCCATGCTCCTGCCTTGCTCCGAGCCTTCCACGCACGCTTCCCTCAGAAACCGTTTTGTGCTCCGCGGAGGAGGGGCCCTTGAGGGGGAGGTACTGTCATGGTCTTACCTTCCTGCTGTTCTCCTTCGTTTGACATGTGCTGGCGGCCATCTTGGTTTCTGGGTTTCTTGTAGCCTTCCACCCTGCGGCTCCTCCTTCCCACTGGGAGGAGCTGGATGCCTAGCTCATATATATAGGAGGTCTGTGGCTTCAGTTCCTTGCTTGGTCCTCTTGTGTTCACATGCTTCTAAGACTGCTGCTGCTTCTGGTTCCTGATCCTGGCTTCGTCTGACTACCCTGCTGGTTCCTGATCCTGGCTTCGTCTGACTACCCTGCTGGTTCCTGATCCTGGCTTCGTCTGACTACCCTTCTGGTTCCTGACCTCTGGCTTCGCAAAGACTCTGCTCGGTTTCACCATCCGTTTGGACTTTTGCTTTACAGCTTTATTTTCAATAAAGCCTTCTTATTTTCACTTATCTCTTGTTGTACGTCTGGTTCATGGTTCCGTGACAACACCTAACACTGTCTGGCTATCTATTTAGGTACCGTATTACACTAATACAGGCACACAAGTAATGACAGATTTGGTTGAATATAAATGTGAGGCCTATTTTTTACGCGCTGTGTGACAGATATACCTTTAATCACAGAATTAGACTTGTCTCTGCACTGTAGCGTGTGTGTTAAGTTTTTCAGAATGACACTATCAGCACCTTGAATCTAAGATATCCTTTTTGGGATAGATTTAAAGTAGGCCTGATATAGCAGAAACTACTAATTTTGAGAATGGCAAATTTGGGAATAGTTTTTCACCCCAGAACAAAAACTGTGCTTTTACGGTCACTACAAATAATTTGACCAGCTAAAACAGTACAGATTTGGTTGAATATAAATGTCAGGCCTATTTTTTACGCGCTGTGTGACAGATATACCTTTAATAACAGAATTAGACTTGTATCTGCACTGTAGCGTGTGTGTTAAGTTTTTCAGAATGACACTATCAGCACCTTCAATCTAAGATATCCTTTTTGGGATAGATTTAAAGTAGGCCTGATATAGCAGAAACTACTAATTTTGAGAATGACAAATTTGGGAATAGTTTTTCAACCCAGAACAAAAACTGTGCTTTTACGGTCACTAAATATAACTTGACCAGCTAAAACTGTACTGATTTGGAGGAATAGAAATGTCAGGCCTATTTTTTAGGCGCTGGGTGACAGGCTCAACTTGCCCCTGATGTAGTATATGGCCAAAAAATAACCACTCTATTGATGGTTAAATGCACTTGTGTGACACAGGCTCAGCCTGCACCTGATGTAGGATATAGCAAAAAATAACCACACTATTGATGGTTAAATGCACTTGGTGGTAGCTTGTGCTGGCGCACCACAAGCCACAAAATTGCCGCAGATCACCCCAGAAAAAAAGTGATATAAAAACGCTCTGGGCAGCCTAAAAAAAGTGAGCAATTCAATATCAGCACTTCAATGATCCACAGCTGGAGATCGATCACTGAATTAAGTCTTTTGGAGGAGTTAATCTGCCTAATCTCGCCCTAACGTCGCAGCAGCAACCTCTCCCTACGCTTGTATCAGCAGAGTGACGTGCAGCGCTACGTGACCCAAGCTTATATAGAGGCTGGGTCACATGCTGCACTGGCCAATCACAGCCATGCCAATAGTAGGCAAGGCTGTGATGGCCTCTTGGGGCAAGTAGTATGACGCTTGTTGATTGGCTGCTTTGCAGCCTTTCAAAAAGCGCCAAGAAAGCGCCGAACACCGAACCCGGACTTTTACGAAAATGTTCGGGTTCGGGTCCGTGTCACGGACACCCCAAAATTCAGTACGAACCCGAACTATACAGTTCGGGTTCGCTCATCCCTAGTCATGACACAAAACCCCGTTTTCACAAACAAAGGGAGGTTTTGGATCAACCTGAGAAGTAGCAATGGACGAATCCTTTGCTTGTTCTTCTGCAAAGGAAGGCAAATGCGTGTCTGTTTTCCTAACTGGTAAAGCTTTCAAAGATTCAGTTTCTCCCTCCAACTTTCCTGTCCTAGCTTCTTCCTTAGCCAATGCATCTACTGTATTGTTTCCAATAACTAGCTCATGTTTGCCTTTTTTATGTGCGAGAATTTTAACTATAGCATACCCATTTGGATTTTTAGTAGCCAACTTGAACACTTCCCTGAGTGTATCACTTTGAACCAAGACCTTGTTAGAGGAATCTACAAAACCTCCTTTCTCTCATACTGGTAAATAGTCTGTCAGTGATCTCACGACATATGAGCTGTCACTATAAATAACCAAGGGACTCTTGTTATCTTTCTCATCAATTGTCAGTACTGTCTTGACAGCTTCTAACTCTGCTCTCTGAGCTGAATAGTGTCCTGGTAGCCTATGCTGAACCGCATATCCCCTCTCAGGATACCAGATAGCATAACCTGATTACATATATTGGAGGCGTGGCGATCTCCTTTGAGTCAAGCACACCTGACCAGTCAATCTGTCCTGGAGGCTGGTTTTAAAGTCAGTATAAAACTGAGTCTGCTTATAAAGAACCTACCATTAGCCATTTGGCTCCAGGAGAAGTATATGGTGGGTTCAGCATGCATGTTGGTACTTGCATCCCTGGATCCGATGAAAGCTGTAATGGCACCGGACGGGGTTAAAAGCAGAGTGTGCTTGGCTTGCATGCTGACCTGCATTCCCTGGACTTTATGTGGTTGTCATGGCCCATAAACAGGTAGGAACAAGAGTTAGGGACCACTCAAATGAGACGACCTTGACGCGGTGAGTGGCTTAAATACGCTTTGGCCAAAATGTACACCAATTTCTCATCCAGCATGGAGGGCAGAGTGCTGGATGTAGTGTGCGATCACATTTGCATTTTCCGTTAATAACCTGAATAGTATTTTCCCTCTGACCAGAATCTGGAGCCGTCTACGAACACTGGTTCATCAACGTTCTCTGCATCTCTTCTAAAAAGAGATGAATTTGGTTCACGAAATGTCTCTAAACATTCATGCACTTTCCCTTCATACTGCATTAGTTGAGGAAGTACATACTTGGCTTTGTGATCAATCTCAATTTGCTTTGATGATAAAGACAACAACCAATGTGCAAATCTTTGATGTGACACACCCGGGATGTTTTTCTCAAGGAGAAGTTTTAATGTGGAGTGAGGAGTCTGCAGAATGATTTTGTTAAATCCAACTATGTGTTCTATTGCCTTGACAGCAAAATGAACACCCACCAAATGTTTTGCACAAGTTTCAAACCCTTTTTCCACAGGTGTGAGAAGCTTGGAGAAATAGCCCAAAATCTGCCATTCTCCCCCTTGCAACTGCAAGAGTACAGCTGACACGGCCGTGTCTGAGGTATGACCCTGCAAAGCAAAAGGTGCCAGAGGCATAGCTGTTGACAATGCTGGAGAGTTTTGCATATTTCGCTTTAAAAGTTAAAATGTCTTCTGTTGTTCCTCTTCCCATAGTCCAAAAGAGTCATCATCATTATTTTTCAAGAGATCATAAAGAGGTTTAGCTTTTTCTGAAAAGCCTTCTATGAATTCTCTGGAAAAGTTTACCAGACCCAAGAAATGTCTTAGAGCCTTGTGTTATGTTGGAAAGGGAAGAGAAGCAATAGCTTCAATCCTTTCTTGAAGAGGCTGTCTCTTTCCTGGACTGATTAACACTCCAAGATATCTCCCTTTCTTTTGCAACAACTTGACTTTTTGGGTATTCAATTTCAAACCTGCTTCATGCAACAATGAAAACAATTCTGCTAAGAGAGACAAATGCAACTCTCTATCCTCAGTGGCTAAAAGAATATCATCAACATATTGCAACAGACAATCGGGTCTTGAAAATTTGGACAATACTTTTGCAACTGCCTGATGAAATATGCTAGGTGATAAATGAGCTCCTTGAGGCAATCTGCAAAATACATATTGCTCATCCATGAAAGAAAATGCAAACTTGTATTGACAACTTTTTGCAAGAGGAATGCTGAAAAAAACATTACTGATGTCTAAAACAGACAAAAACTTTGCCTTAGCATTCAGTCGTGCCATCATGTCATGAGTATCTGCAACAATGGGTGCCACATTTGGGGTATACTTATTCAGTAGTCTTACGTCCAATAACATTCGGTATGAACCATCAGGCTTCACGGTACACCACAAAGGATTGTTCGTTACTGAATTTGCTTTTCTAATGACACCCTAATCAAGCAGTTCCTATATGATTTTAGACATGGGAACAATTGATTCAGGTGGCAATTTGTACTGCTTTTGGGGAGGAGGATCTCTCCCCTCGACATTTACAAGCACTTCCTTCATTGTGCCCACCTCATTTCTGAATTGTGCCCACAAAGAAGGAGTACATTGTACAATTCCTTTTAAAACTTCATTATCACCAGTATCTGGCCACAAATGTTCTGAAGAAACAACTTCTGTCAAGCTAACAGTCCCAACATGACTGTATTCAGTGGGATCAATGACTACAGGTTTAGATCCATCAACATCTTTCCAGATCACCTTATTCCCTAAGTCAATGATGTCAGTTCCTATGATGTTTTCAGAGTTAGTACTATGCCAAATGTCAATTTCAGTTTTCAGATAGCCAGGTATTTCCAAACCTACATTCTGAGCTAAAATCGCTTTAGTACTGCTCTTTCCACTAAAACCAACAATTGTACAAACCGGTGCATTTGGAGTTAGAGGTAAATCCTGGTCAGTCACACTTAATTGAGCTCCTGTGTCAATGAGAAATGTAACCTCTTTGCCCTGTAAAGATCCCCTTACAAAAGGTCTCCCACACTCATCTAATGAAACTGGAGCTACTAGTTCCAAAGGACGAGAGGTCATAGTTCGTCCTAGTCATGGGGAAGGTAACAAATCAGTTGTCCCCTCAATCTTATCACCATAAGTTTTCCCCTTGTACATTGTGTTATTTAATGTTAATTCTCTAATTTGTCGTATTAGAGGTGCATACGGTGACTGTGACTGATACTGCTCTGGAGAAGGAGCTGTTGGCACAAAACCATTTTCTTTCCCTGAATTTTGTGTCTCACTAAAGAATTTCCTACATTGCCATTTTAAATGTCCTATTTTCCTACAATGATAACAAGTAACTTGTCCTCTGTGAAATGACACCTTTCCTTTCTGTTTGGAATATTCCCCTTTCATGGGAGGGTTTGATTTAAGATGACTTGAATTAGTTACCTGTTTTTCATCCTTTTTTTTTTGGACAGCAACAACTTTGGCCTTAACACTACTTTGTTTCATCGATCTCCTAATCTGATCAATAAATGTTGCAGCCTCTTGTAAACTAAGCTTTCATAATGCTAACTCCCTGGAGACTGGATCAAGGTATTTGAATCTTTTTACAAATGACTTTATCATTGAGGTGGGTTCAGAATCATCCTCAATTTCCAAGACCATTCTATAAGCCTGTTAAAATTTTATTAAGAATGCAAATGGATCATCCTATAAAGTTGGCTTTAACATGTCAAGGATTTCAAATGTAGGAGTAGATTCTCCAGTAGTAAATAAAAGTAGTTGCCTCAATCGATCTGCATGTATTATTTCACGCTCATCATTTGTTCTTGGCGTGGTCTCTAATCTCCCTGCCATATGTGAAGGAATCCATACTTTAAATACTTTATTTTTCTGCTCATTATTAAGGTAAAACTTATCAGTATTAGATTTAAAGATATCAGCATTGTGAAATGCATCCATCTTATCATTATCTGGGATATCTTTAGTAATTTTCATTAACTGATCATGTATTTTTAAATTTAGTTTGGTGGCCCTATCATGTAATTTCCTCCTCTTGATTTCCTCAGCCTCTATGTCTTCATCTACATCAGCTGGACTAGTATCTGGAAGGTAGGACGCACCCGTATCTTTGCCACTTTTTGTAAGAACAAAAACAGTTTTCATACTTTGGCGTAATTTTGATATTAGCTGTGTCCTAGTTTCCATCTGATCTTCCAGATCGTCTATGTGTTGTGCCAAAATGTGACAATTTAGACACTCATTAAAATCAACCTCCTCTAAATGTTCTTGTGTGTCAGTATTATGTGTATCTTTATTATTCACACATATACTATGTAGCAATTTGGCAAGAGAGAAAAGAGAAGGGAGAGGCGCTCATAGGGTCATGGGTGGCGGTTGTGTTGTTTTGCGTAATGGTCGAAGTGTGCTCACCTTTTGGTGTTGTGCTGGTTGGAGCACACCTTCCGTGGAGGTAGGTACACGTGGAGAAATAAGGGGTCGTTGGTATTTTTGGGAGGGTCGGTGCTGCCAATACCCGTTCGGTCCCTTAGGGTGGAGTTGCCAGGACTCCTAGGGACTGTGAAGGAAGAAGTTGCTGTTTTGTGTGCAGATGCACACAGTAGGGTATTTGCTTGGCGCACAAAAGGACGACCTCAGTCAGCGGACTTTGGTGAAATAGCTGTTTTTATTGTTCAGTAGACAACGCGTTTCGGAGTTTATAACTCCTTTATCAAGTCTAAAACAAGGGTAAAAAAGAAAAAAATGCCGGAGGCAAAAGGTATATCCCCACCTGGTTAGATGGGTGTGGACATGCATTAAACAGTAGAATATTTAGAGAGTTTGTGCGCGTGCCTTTAAGCGTTAAAAATGTGCATAATTATATACAAAAAAATATATATATAATAATGATGATAAAAACAATAATAGGATCTGTAGTTTGCAGAGAGAAATAAATATGCAAATGTCAGTAACAGCAGCAGTTGATTAAAAACGAAGGAAGTCGTAAGTATTCAGTGGTCCACGTATAGGGTCACTTTTGGGCCCAGGTGTGTCTACTATTTCTGCTGGCATAAAGGATTGTGTGCTCAAGTGTGTTTCAGGAGGACTGTAGTTATGGGATGAGTGAATGTATATAGCGTGTGAAAGCTGGTGTCCCTAGTGCGGTATTGGGAAGGTGGTGTGTGTGTTAAGACGGTATTTGGTGGAATGTAGTGGTGGTGGGGGGGAGGGGGTTTACCTTAATCGGGCGTCAGCAGAGAGACTGGCCAGATGGCTGTGGGAATAAAAATACAACAAATGAGAAGACGGACACTGAGCAAAGGGGCATGATAATGTCTGTGTGTGTGGGGATAGAACTGAGGGGGGGGGGAACAAGACAAATATAGTGCAGTGGAAATATATTGAATATATTGTATTGGAATATGGCTGTGGGGGTAATGTAATGAAGGTGGTGGTAATATAATGAATGTAATGGAATCTGGCTGTGGGGGTAATATAATGAAGGTGGTGGTGATACTATGTGTCTGATTCTGTGGCTGCCTGTCTTCAAGAACTAATGTATTGAATATTTTGACCATATGTAACACATTTCTAAGTTTCTTCTGTAATTTATCTATACATAACAACTTTTTATCAATTCTTTTGTTCTCCTCTTCACATTGACTATATAAACTTGCCCATAGTTGTGCATTAGTAACAACTCTAAACTCCAATTTACTTTTATCAGAAGAATAAGAAATTCCATTACTTACTCAGGTACAATGTCCTCGATGTCCCCTTCACGTCTTGTTTCACAGTCTATGGAAGGATCTCTGTGTAGTTTCTTCACAGGCCTCCGTCTGTAATACGTCTGGGAAATGACACTTTGAACACGTGCAACAGATGTATGGCTCACTCCTTCTTGTATAAGTTCGTTTTTTGTTGATTTCCTGAAGCTTGTAATAATAATTACTTAGTAGACCCCCTTTGCAAGCAGAAGGAAAATCAGAGAAAAAAATCGGATCGGTGGCTCACCATTTGTTAAATATTGTCCAGCATTTCTTAATTTTGTAACAAATGCTTCAGAAGGAGCCAACAAAATATGGAGAGTTCTTGATGAAAGATAAAAGTTAAAAGGATTTAATTCGCATAAAAAACAAATGGTTACAAAGTTTAGGAAGAAAAATAAGTACAACAGATGAATCTTAAAAGGTTACAAGCAAACAATAAACCAATTTAAAATGAGTGAAAAAGTAATTCCCTTAAAGTAATGTGTATGTGTGAATCTGTGTGTGTAGAGAGCAACAGGTGTCTTGTCAAAGAATGCTCTCCCAATGTCATGAAACAAAGCCATTTTATAGGTTGACTCTTCATAGAGTTACATTGTATCCTAAATTTACCATTCTAACAGACATATGGTTAACAAGTAAAACCCTTTACATCATGATTTTCTAAGTATACCTTATTTGTAAAGCTAATAATAATAGGCTGAGAAGGAGGATTCCTAACCTTCCCAAATACTATTGTCGTTTCAAGAACTGTCAAAATTGACACTTCACACAAGTGCTGACCTTTCATGGTCCTTAAAATACCCTATCCTACTAAAAAGTGTTAATATGTTATTTTACAACCTTTTAGAGACTGATTGCCCAAACTGCAACCACAAACACACTTATTTATCACAAAGTGCCCACACAATCATTTACCCTGAATACTACAGTCCAATATAGTATACCTTCCATGTTCCTTATTATTTTGCTATAATAGTCTGCCTACAGTCAATGTGCTGCCTGTGCCATTCATGACGTACCCAACACTGATGAATGGCAGGTAAAGTGCAAGGTATATTGGTGCACCATAGACTTTTTCAAGGCTAAGGTTGCCCACAGAGAGGGATCTGAATGTTGCCTCTGGCACCTGTGCAAGAGTTTTGCTGACCCTATAAAACATTATGAGCGAGGGTAGTCCAAAAAGAATGTTGATATGATGGAGGAGGAGTGCAGCGTCCCACTAGTGAACGTGGGCACTGCAAAGTTGTCATATTGTGTTTTGTGTCATATTTTATATTATGTCCTGCTGCATTTCACTGTATGTAAGGCCCTGTTAGTGTTGATCACGAATATTCAAATTTTGAATTTTTATCGTGAATATAGGTACTTCGAAAATTCGCGAATATTTTGAATATAGTGATATATATTCGTAATTTCGAATATTCGATTTAATTTTTTTTTTTTTTATATTCGATTTTTTTTTTTTTAATCAGTACACATGATCCCTCCCTGCTTCTAGCTTGTGGGCCAATAAGAAGGCTGCAATATACTTGACTTTAGGAGTAGTGTTGTTTGCGAATTTTGCTCTATATTCTTTTTTTTTTTTTCGAATATTCGCTATATTGCTATATATTCTTGTTTTAGAAATATAGCGAATATTCGAAAAAAACGAATATAGAGCAATTTAGCTAATATAGTGCTATAATCTTTTTTTTATAGTTGTAATTTTTTTTACAATCTGAACTTCAGATGAGAAAAAAATTACAACTATTAGACAAAGAAGATTATAGCACTATTTTAGCTAAATTGGTCTATATTCGTTTTTTTCGAATATTCGCTATATTGCTATATATTCTTGTTTTAGAATATTACGAATATTCGAAAAAACAAAGTTATAGCAATATAGCGAATATTCGAAAAAAAATCGAATATAGAGCAATTTAGCTAATATAGTGCTATAATATTCTTTGTCTAAAAGTTGAAAAATTCGCAATAAAAATTCGAAAATTCTAATACGAAAATTCGCATATTACGCGATCATTACCTTGCCGATTTTTTTAGTAAAAAAATTGTAGAATATAACGAATATTCAAATTTGCGAATATTCGACGAATTTTCTACGAAATATCGCGAATACGAATATGAACCCTGCCGCTCATCGCTACCTGTTAGCAGGCTGTTAGGTGAAGTGCATCACATCCACCACTAGATGGGGATAGCACTAAGATATATACCGGTGAAAAGCGAAAAATTTGAATATTGTGCAAAGTTAATTTATTTCAGTAATTCAAAGAGAGACTGTGTTATCTGTAAATGCCATTGCTACTGAGAATCAGCAGAACAGTAAAAGTTGTTAGTTAGATTCAACTGTTGTCTTACTTCTTGGCTGGCATCCGCCGAAACGCACGTCGGGGTTACGTGGCTCTCCTGAGGTGTATATCCCCATATTATGGGTATGTAGATATGTAATGCTCTTGTGGATCTTTGGGGATGTGTGTACTGACTCTGGTGCTTAGCTATACCCACTTGGGTTATCCATAGGTGGATGTTGCCGTGCACCTAGGCCATATCTTTATGTATATGGAGTTCTAAGTTGTCACCACAGTTTTTATTGTGATATTGAACCATTGATGTGGTGACTCTCTATGCACTTGCACTTTAATTTCTTCTTGGCTGCTGTATGTTCCAATACATCTATTGGAACTATTACACATCCATATGTTGCGGTGTAGTCTGTAACCATTTATTGATGTGGTGTTTTTTCATTTGCACTTGCACTTTAGTATTTTTCGTTTTTTTTTTTGCCCCATATACTAAGTAATTGTGGTTACAGAAGTACATGCAGCATTTAGTGAGGCATTGTACTCTCTTTCTTTGCCTCCGTTCTTGTACTCCTTTCCTCCCCTTCATGTTTAACCTGTGCTGATATGCCTCCTCAGATGTGGCCATTTTTTATCCGTTGTCTCACGTTCTCGTCTATATATGTTATTTATTCAATAAAGGATTTATTTTTGATAATATACCCGTTTAAATCTCAGTTTATTCTCGTTGTTTGGTGTATCTATGTACACTGAGTGTGTTTTTACTTACTCTTTTCGGGTCTATTTAACATAGTACATCTAATTACCATTTATGTGTATGTCTATGTTTTGTGTAACCTACTTGTAATAGGTATAGCAGTAAATGGTAAATTTCACCCAAATATGTAACAGACAAATCAGTGAAATTTTTTACTTGTCTACTAGGTATAGCAGTGGTATATCACAGCCAAACAGTTGGTGAATTTCACCCGAATATGTAACAGACAAATTATTGACTTTTTTTACCTGTCTACTAGGTATAGCAGTGGTATATCACAGCCAAAAATTTGTGTTTTCACCTGAAAATGTAACAGACAAATTATAGATTTTTTTTTATAACTGTTTACTAGGTATAGCAGTGGTATATCACAGCCAGGGGTATATCACACCTTAAAATTGGTGAATTTAACCCGATTATGTAACAGACAAATGAGTGAATTTTTTTACCTGTCTACTAGGTAGATCAGGGGTATATCACACCCAAAATTTGGTGAATTTTACCTAAATATGTAACAGACAAATTAGTGAAATGTTTTTACCTGTCTACTAGGTAGAGCAAGGGTATATCACACCCAAAAATTTGTGTGAATTTCTCCCAAATACGTAACAGACAAATTATTGAAATTTATTTACCTGTCTACTAGGTATAGCAGTGTTATATCACAGCCAAAAATTGCTGAATTTCACCCAAATATGTAACAGACAAATAATTGACTTTTTTTTTTACCTGTCTACTAGGTATAGCAGTGGTATATCACAGCCAAAAATTTGTGAATTTCACCCAAATATGTAACAGACAAATCAGTTAAATTTTTTTACCTGTCTACTAGGTATAGCAGTGTTATATCACAGCCCAAATGTTGGTGAATTTCACCCAAATATGTAACAGACAAATTATTGACTTTTTTTTACCTATCTACTAGGTATGACAGTGGTATATCACAGCCAAAAATTGGTGAACTTTACCCGAATATGGAACAGACAAATCAGTAAAAAAAAATGTATTTGTCTACTAGGTATAGCACTGGTATTTCACATCTAAAAAGTTGGTGAATTTCACCCGAATATGTAACAGACAAATTAGTGAATTTTTTATTACCTGTCTACTAGTTATAGCAGTGGTATATCACAGCCAAACAGTTGGTGAATTTCACCCTAAAATGTAACAGACAAATTAGTGACATTTTTTAACTGTCTACTAGGTATAGCAGTGGTATATCACACCCAAAAATTGGTGAATTTCACCCGAATATGTAACAGACAAATTATAATTTTTTTTTACCTGTCTACTAGTTATAGCATTGGTATATCACAGCCAAAAATTTGTGAATTTCACCCAAATATGTAACAGACAAATCAGTGATTTTTTTTTTACGTGTCTACTAGGTATAGCAATTCAATTATCCGCAGCACTCGCCGGTAAATGATGAAAATAGTGGTGATTTATTCACTCAAGCAGCCAGTATACAGCGACGTTTCGACCACAGTTGGTCTTTATCAAGCAGTGAGTGACCATATCCCAGTGTGCCTTAAATAGTGTGTATGGGTGGATACAATAATGGATGTATATAATTCCGCCCCCCAGTGGGAGTATACTTCCATTTACACAAAACATGATTTAATTAACTGAACATTCAACAAATACTTAATTATCATCAAAGTAATTAAACAGCATATAAAGTGATGAAGTGGACATATTCCCCTATATATTACCTGTGTATGAGGATCTCCACGCTATCCCTGTACTCCACCCCAGTCCCGGTAACATGCCAGACACTGGCGTCCCCTCCTTCACAATACGCATGCTCAAGGACCTGTCACATCACCTAGGCAACGGAGGAGTTCCCCAGCATCGGCCAATAAGAAAAAAGGCTGTAGATGATGTCACTAGTTGCCAATTCCCAGGGCAAATAAGAATATTCCTCTGCTAGGTGACTGGAGCCAATAGGAAAAATGGGTTTATCGTGACCTCAGCTGTTGCTGTGTGGAGGGGAGATTGCTCCTCCCCTCAACACAGACTCAATGCAGGACAGCTAGCTCCGGTCGTCAGGGAGACAGGGATGCTCCATAATGAAAACGGAGCACTCCATGTCATCTGGCACACCGGGCCAGTCGGACCTGCAGCCATTTATTAGTAGGGGGAGTCAGTCAACCTTCCAGGAGGTTTTTAATGGACCATCCATCCATCCTTCTCCAGCCGTAAATACATCAGATCGAGCACATTGCCTCCAGGGTGACAATCGGCAACCGCCACTTGCACACCCCCTTGAGGCAACTGTGTTCACATCCATTCCACCCCAGGAAATTGGCCACCTCTCCCGTCCCTACCACGGGACTGGACGTGTGTCCAATTATTTTGGGGATGTGGATACACAAACATGACCCCCGTGGTCCATAACAGCCACCCACAGGGTCGAGAGTGCACCCACTCATGCATCAGCTAGAGACCACCCAGGAGACAACATGGTCCCCCCAGGGGTACAACCAGCGACAGCCGGCTGAACATCCAGTCGTGGTTCCCATGTTCCCATGTACTCAGCCCCAAGAAACAGATCACACCTCCATATTCAAAATATATGGAGTGGCGTATGTCACGTTATTTAGGGGCATTGTGGACACAAAAAATGCCCCACAGCTGCTCATAACAACCAGCCATAGGAACAGGATTGTGTCCACACATGCAGGCAGTCCAAACATACCTCTCCAGACAGGAGTAGCCAGACCCATCCCCAATTCCTTCAAAGCTGGGCATAACATCCCACAGTCTTCCAAATTGGTATCCAGATTCCCCTTTACCTTCGACTAGTATCTGTAAAGAGGTACCACGAGTTCAACAGTCGGGGATAGACCAGGATAAGCATAGAGCGCAGAGGAACACATAGGGACCCACCATCCACAGGCTGGAAAAGGAGAAAAAAATTAATGTGTAAATGTGTTCATATCACTATGGTCTATTAAAACCTAACACAACATACATGTTGGGCACAAAACTTAAGATACAGTATTAAAAAAGCTCCTATACACGGAATAAAGGGGTATGAAACGAGGATCACAAAATCAGGCAAAAAAACCCAAATTAAAGTCCCTATTAAGACCCCTGGGCTCCAGGGTGTCTAGTCTATGAATCCATTTTAGCTCTAGACGTTTCAACAAGGTCTCTCGATCCCCTCCTCGTCGGGGCTGTCTAATCCCATCAATAATTTGGAACCTCAGCTGTGAGATGTTATGTCCAGCCTTGAAAAAATGTTCCGGGACAGGGAGGTCCAAAGCAGGTTTACGAATTTTAGACTTATGCTGTGTCAGTCTTTTTTTTACATTCTTGGGTCATCTCGCCCACATATAAAAGTCCACATGGGCACCAAAGTATATAAATCACAAAAGAAGAGTTACATGTAAAAAATTGTCTGATGCTGTACCTCCTGCCTGTCCTGGGATGTACGAAGGAGTTACCTTTCACCATGCTGTTACAATGACAGCATCCGAGACACGGAAAACATCCCGTTTTTTTTACTGGGTTGTAATTTGAGAGGGGTTTGATCAGCATGGACTAACCTGTCCTTAAGGTTCGGACCTCTTTTATATGAGACCAATGGTGGGTTCTGAAACTCTGGAATTCCCGGAAAGGCCTGTGTCAAAAGACCCCAGTTTTTCGTGATCACTGCTGTTACTCTACTGCTCAAGCATGTATATCTTGATACAAAGGGAATCCTGCTCGATGTTTTTTTCTTAGATTTACTATGTAACAACGCTTGTCTCTGTGTATCAAAAACCCTATCTTTAGGCCTATCCACTAGTGGTGCAGGGTAACCCCTCTCTATGAATTTCATTTTCATTTCCTCTAGTCTGGTCAGTGATACTTCTTCCTCGCTGACAATTCTTTTAACTCGTAAGAGCTGACTATATGGAAGTGACTTGACCATAGCTCGTGGATGTGCACTATCGTACTGTAAGATGTTGTTCTTGTCCGTTGTCTTGATATGTATATCAGTAATTAACGAGCTGCCCTGTATATACACTGATGTGTCCAAAAACTGTAGCTTTTCAGTGGAACTCACTTTAGTGAATTTTAGATTCTGATGTACAGTCGTGGCTAAAAGTTTTGAGAATGACACAAATATTAGTTTTCACAAAGTTTGCTGCTAAACTGCTTTTAGATCTTTGTTTCAGTTGTTTCTGTGATGTAGTGAAATATAATTACACACACTTCATACGTTTCAAAGGCTTTTATCGACAATTACATGACATTTATGCAAAGAGTCAGTATTTGCAGTGTTGGCCCTTCTTTTTCAGGACCTCTGCAATTCGACTGGGCATGCTCTCAATCAACTTCTGGGCCAATTCCTGGCTGATAGCAACCCATTCTTTCATAATCACTTCTTGGAGTTTGTCAGAATTAGTGGGTTTTTGTTTGTCCACCCGCCTCTTGAGGATTGACCACAAGTTCTCAATGGGATTAATATCTGGGGAGTTTCCAGGCCATGGACCCAAAATGTCAACGTTTTGGTCCCCGAGCCACTTGGTTATCACTTTTGCCTTATGGCACGGTGCTCCATCGTGCTGGAAAATGCATTGTTCTTCACCAAACTGTTGTTGGATTGTTGGAAGAAGTTGCTGTTGGAGGGTATTTTGGTACCATTCTTTATTCATGGCTGTGTTTTTGGGCAAAATTGTGAGTGAGCCCACTCCCTTGGATGAGAAGCAACCCCACACATGAATGGTCTCAGGATGCTTTACTGTTGGCATGACACAGGACTGATGGTAGCGCTCACCTTTTCTTCTCCGGACAAGCCTTTTTCCAGATGCCCCAAACAATCGGAAAGAGGCTTCATCGGAGAATATGACTTTGCCCCAGTCCTCAGCAGTCCATTCACTATACTTTCTACAGAAGATCAATCTGTCCCTGGTGGTTTTCTTTGGAGAGAAGTGGCTTCTTTGCTGCCCTTCTTGACACCAGGCCATCTTCCAAAAGTCTTCGCCTCACTGTGCGTGCAGATGCGCTCACACCTGCCTGCTGCCATTCCTGAGCAAGCTCTGCACTGGTGGCACTCCGATCCCACAGCTGAATCCTCTTTAGGAGACGATCCTGGCGCTTGCTGGACTTTCTTAGATGCCCTGAAGCCTTCTTAACAAGAATTGAACCTCTTTCCTTGGAGTTCTCAAAGATCCTGTAAATGGTTGATTGAGGTGCAATCTTAGTAGCCACAATATCCCTGCCTGTGAAGCCATTTTTATGCAACGCAATGATGGCTGCACGCGTTTCTTTGCAGGTCACCATGGTTAACAATGGAAGAACAATGATTTCAAGCATCACCCTCCTTTTAACATGTCAAGTCTGCCATTTTAACCCAATCAGCCTGACATAATGATCTCCAGCCTTGTGCTCGTCAACATTCTCACCTGAGTTAACAAGACGATTACTGAAATGATCTCAGCAGGTCCTTTAATGACAGCAATGAAATGCAGTGGAAAGTTTTTTTGGGGATTAAGTTAATTTTCATGGCAAAGAAGGACTATGCAATTCATCTGATCACTCTTCATAACATTCTGGAGTATATGCAAATTGCTATTATAAAAACTTAAGCAGCAACTTTTCCAATTTCCAATATTTATGTAATTCTCAAAACTTTTGGCCACGACTGTATGTTGTTCAAGTATTCATTAAACCCCTGCAGATCGGTCTCAGTTCCGGTCCACACAAAGAAAATGTCATCAATGTATCTCATCCAGCCCCTTACCTGATTGAAGAAGCTGGATGGATACACGGACATTTCATCAAAATGTGTCATATAGATGTTCGCGTACGATGGGGCCACATTGGACCCCATCGCAGTTCCCCGACTTTGTATATAAAACTCGTCCCTAAACAGGAAGTAGTTACAGGTCAGCACGATTTCGAGCAATGATAGAATGAACTTTGCCTTCTTCGGTGTATATTGAGAGTTTTGAAGGCTGTGTTTCACTGCCTCCAAGCCCTTGTCATGGTCTATACTTGTATATAGGCTGACGACGTCAAACGATACAAGCTGATCTCCTTCAGTAAATGTCAGCGTTTCCAACTTACAGAGGAAATGGGTAGTATCCCTAACATAGGATTTAGCCCTCATTGCAAATTCCTTTAAGATGTGATCTAAGAAGATGGCTATTGGGGAAAGCAACGAATTCACACCCGATACTATTGGACGTCCGGGCGGATTGTCTCTATTTTTGTGAATCTTTGGTAAAGTGTATAACACCGGTGTAATGGGATGTATAGCAATCAGGACTGGCGTGGAGACTGGCGTGGAGTACAGGGATAGCGTGGAGATCCTCATACACAGGTAATATATAGGGGAATATGTCCACTTCATCACTTTATATGCTGTTTAATTACTTTGATGATAATTAAGTATTTGTTGAATGTTCAGTTAATTAAATCATGTTTTGTGTAAATGGAAGTATACTCCCACTGGGGGGCAGAATTATATACATCCATTATTGTATCCACCCATACACACTATTTAAGGCACACTGGGATATGGTCACTCACTGCTTGATAAAGACCAGCTGAGGTCGAAACGTCGCTGTATACTGGCTGCTTGAGTGAATAAATCACCACTATTTTCATCATTTACCTGCGAGTGCTGCGGATTATTGAATTGTCTGGATGAGTTGGGACCCCCAGCCAGGATCCCTATCTGCGCGCACCATTTGGCTTGTAAGCCATTTTCTGGTCAGTACCCAAATGAGTGGGATGAGTAGTGCTGCCAACCCCTGAATTTTCTACATTGTGGCTTTGTGCACACTAAAGAATGGACTTCTTTTATTTTTAGAGAAGGTTTAATGTATGTTTATATCATCAAAATGGCGGCAGCTGGAAGCTCCATTTACACGGATGAGGAGGTAGTCCGGATACTGGGACACACCTCAGAGGAAGAATCCTTTTTAAATAAATCAACTGTGGATTTGGTCAAACGCAAACTGGAACAAGAAAAAAAGTCAGGTATTTCACATGAACTCCATCTTTAAACTCTACGTGAATATTATAGAGCAGAACGTATTCCCAGGGGTCTCAGATCCCACCTTAGACCCATCTTGTTACCCAATAATCAGGACTTCTGTGCAAAGCTTGAGAGGATTTCAAATCGCTACTCTATGGACGTTATGTTGCTGAACATTGAGTTTCTGCAGATTGAAATAGAAAATAATCGCAAGCGGGTTGACACGTTGGAGGTTCAACTGGATACTTTGTTACCCGCATTAGAAGCAGCAACAGTAAAGACCAAGATTGACGGCGACTTACAGAAATATATTTAATAGGGAAATCGATAGCTAGGCTAGTGTATTCAGTGTCCACTACAGTCCTGAAAGACTCATCTGATGTCTGCTGTAAGGACAGCACCCCAAAAAGTCCTTTTGAAGGGCTAGAACATCAGTCTGCTTTTTTTTTTTCCCTGTGTAATCTAATTGCAGTTGCCTGCCAGCGTATGTGTCAGGCTCACAGCGTATACTGTGCCCACTTGCCCAGTGCCACCACTCATATCTTGTGTCACAGTAGCTTGCATTTAAAAAAAAACAAAACCTTTTTGACTGTAATATAATAGCAGTCAGTTGCCTGCACGCGTGTGTGTTTCATGCCCTGCAAGTGCACAGTGTCACCAGTGCAACTCATATCTGGTGTCATCACAGTAGATTACATTTAAATAAAATAATTATTTTTGACTGTGAAATAATAGCAATCAGTTGCCTGCACACGTGTGTGTGTGTTTCAGGCCCTGCAAGTGCATAGTGTCACCAGCACAACTCATATCTGGATTCTGGTGTCATCACAGTAGATAACATTTAAAAAAATAATAATATTTTGACAGTGAAATAATAGCAGTCAGTTGCCTGCACGCGTGTGTGTGTTTCAGGCCCTGCAAGTGCATAATGTCACCAGCGCAACTCATATATCTGGTGTCATCACAGTAGATTACATAAAAAAAAATTATAATAATTTTGACTGTGAAATAACAGCAGTCAGTTGCCTGCACGCGCGTGTGTGTTTCAGGCCCTGCAAGTGCATAGTGTCACCAGCGCAACTCATATATCTGGTGTCATCACAGTAGATTATATAAAAAAAATAAAATAAAAATTTGACTGTGAAATAATAGCAGTCAGTTGCCTGCACGCGTGTGTGTGTTTCAGGCCCTGCAAGTGCATAGTGTCACCAGCGCAACTCATATCTGGTGTCATCACAGTAGATTACATTTTTTTAAAAACAACAATTTTGAGTATGAGAAATAATAGCAGTCAGTTTCCTGCACGCGTGTGTCTGTTTCAGGCCCTGCAAGTGCATAGTGTCACCAGCGCAACTCATATATCTGGTTTCATCACAGTAGATTACATAAAAAAAATTATAATAATTTTGACTGTGAAATAATAGCAGTCAGTTGCCTGCACGCGCGTGTGTGTTTCAGGCCCTGCAAGTGCATAGTGTCACCAGCGCAACTCATATATCTGGTGTCATCACAGTAGATTATATTAAAAAAATTATAATAATTTTGACTGTGAAATAATAGCAGTCAGTTGCCTGCACGCGTGTGTGTGTTTCAGGCCCTGCAAGTGCATAGTGTCACCAGCGCAACTCATATCTGGTGTCATCACAGTAGATTAAATTTTTTTAAAAACAACAATTTTGAGTATGAGAAATAATAGCAGTCAGTTTCCTGCACGCGTGTGTGTGTTTCAGGCCCTGCAAGTGCATAGTGTCACCAGCGCAACTCATATATCTGGTGTCATCACAGTAGATTACATTAAAAAAAAATATATATTTTGACTGTGAAATAATAGCAGTCAGTTGCCTGCACGGTGTGTGTGTTTCAGGCCCTGCAAGTGCATAGTGTCACCAGCGCAACTCATATATCTGGTGTCATCACAGTAGATTACATAAAAAAGAAAAAACTATTTTGACTATGAAATAATAGCAGTCAGTTGCCTGCATGTGTGTGTGTGTTTCAGGCCCTGCAAGTGCATAGTGTAACCAGCGCAACTTATATTTGACAAACACATAGTGCAACAGCACTCTACGAACCAAAGGTAGAGTACAAAAGTATATTACATAGTAAATGCTATGCTAATAACTTAGAGATGCTTAGGAAATACATTTTGTACAAAATCATTTGAGCCCGTCTGCCGCACGCCAAGGCGATCTCTAATAAGACGGGTCCTAACACTAAAGATCACCTGTTGGGTGCCATAACAGCGACCATGAAATCCAGGAAATGCAGGTCCCACATGCATGCCGGGCCCCTGTTTATCCATATCTGTATGGAGCCAAAATGGCCTACATGGAATCCAGCGACTATAAATACAAGCATGCATGCTGAGCAAACTATATACTCAAGCTAATTAAAATCAGCCTGTGAGGCAGAAGAGGCTAGGGAGTGCACGACCCAGCATATGGGAGTCAGCCACTACTCCCATATATAATACTATAAACACAAAAAAGGGGGGTCAGCACATCCCAATGTGTCGGTGCACGTCGCAAAGTGGCTGCAAATATACATTTGACAAACACATAAGGCAACAGCACTCTACAAACCAAAGGTAGAGTACAAAAGTATATTACATAGTAAATGCTATGCTAATAACTTAGAGATGCTTAGCAAATACATTTTGTACAAAATCATTTGAGCCCGTCTGCCGCACGCCAAGGCGATCTCTAATAAGACGGGTCCTAACACTAAAGCTCACCTGTTGGGTGCCATAACAGCGACCATGAAATCCAGGAAATGCAGGTCCCACATGCATGCCGGGCCCCTGTTGATCCATATCTGTATGGAGCCAAAATGGCCTACATGGAATCCAGGGACTATAAATACCAGCATGCATGCTGAGCAAACTATATACTCAAGCTAATTAAAATCAGCCTGTGAGGCTGAAGAGGCTAGGGAGTGCACGACTCAGCATATGGGAGTCAGCCACTACTCCCATATATAATACTATAAACACAAAAAAGGGGGGTCAGCACATCCCAATGCGTAGGTGCACGTCGCAAAGTGGCTGCAAATATACATTTGACAAACACATAGGGCACCAGCACTCTACAAACCAAAGGTAGAGTACAAAAGTATATTACATAGTAAATGCTATGCTAATAACTTAGAGATGCTTAACAAATACATTTTGTACAAAATCATTTGAGCCCGTCTGCCGCACGCCAAGGCGATCTCTAATAAGACGGGTCCTAACACTAAAGCTCACATGTTGGGTGCCATAACAGCGACCATGAAATCCAGGAAATGCAGGTCCCACATGCATGCCGGGCCCCTGTTGATCCATATCTGTATGGAGCCAAAATGGCCTACATGGAATCCAGGGACTATAAATACCAGCATGCATGATGAGCAAGTTTACAGCGCAACTTATATATCTGGTGTCATCACAGTAGATTAAATAAAAAAATATATATATATATTTGACTGTAATAGATTGAATAGCAGTTATTTGTCTGCAAGCTTGTGTGTCAGGTCTACAGCGTCTACTCTGCCAACTTCTGCCAGTGCACAGTGCCACTCATATCTGGTGTCACGGTAGCTTGCACGCATAGTACAACTAAACTAATCGAAAAAAAAATGACAGGCAGAGGCAGGTTATCCCGCAGGGGCCATCGTGGTTGTGGTGCTGTGATTCCCTTTGGCCCTAGAATAATGCCCAGTGTTCAGAGGCCAAGTACCCTGAACTCGAAAAGATCTGAGGACATAGTTGACTGGCTAACATAGGACACCCAATCTTCTACAGCTTCCGCTTTAAACCTTGGCGCACCATCCTCCTCCAGCTCAGCTTCGGGCACCTCTCAAGTTACCACTCGCCCGCCTGCCACCACCACCAACACTAGCACCACAGCTGCTTTACTTGATCTGTCAGAGGAGTTATTTACACATCAGTTGGAAGAAATGAGTGATGCGCAACCATTATTGCCAGAGGATGTAGATAACAGGGATATGTGTCAGTCAGGCAGCATTATAAACATGGAAGTACGGTGTGATGATGATGATGTTGTACCCGCTGCTGCTTCCTTTGCTGAGTTGTCAGACACAAGTGAAGCAGTTGATGATGACGATGTGTCCGTGGATGTCACATGGGTGCCCGCTCAAAGAGAAGAAGAATAGGGGGAAAGTTCAGATGGGGAGACAGAGAGGAGGAGGAGATGAGTTGGAAGCAGGGGGAGGTCGTCGCAAGGAGCTAGTGGCACAGTCAGACAGCATGCATCGGCACCCAGGGTCAGCCATACAGCACGCCAATCAACGCATGCTGTTGCCACCACCAGAATGACATCATTGCAGAGATCAGCAGTGTGGCATTTTTTTTGTGTGTCTGCCTCTGACACCAGCGATGCCATTTGCAACCTGTGCCAAAAGAAACTGAGTCGTGGGAAGTCCAACACCCACCTAGGTACAACTGCTTTGCGAAGGCACATGATCTCACATCACAAACGCCTATGGGATCAACACATGAGTACAAGCAGCACACAAACTCAAAGCCACCATCCTCCTCCTGGTCCAGCATCTTCAGCCACATCAACCACTGCTGTCCTCTTTGCCCCCTCTCAACCACCCGCCACTCCGCCTCTAGCAGTTCCTGCTCATCTGCCCACAGTCAGGTGTCTGTCAAGGACATGTTTGAGCGTAAGAAGCCAATGTCACAGAGTCACCTCCTTGCTCGGCGTCTGACAGATGGCTTGTCGGAACTCTTAGCCCGCCAGCTTTTACCATCCAAGCTGGTGGAGTCTGAGGCCTTCAAAAAATTTGTAGCTATTGGGACACCGCAGTGGAAGGTACCCGGCCAAAATTTATTTTCACAAAAGGCAATCGCCAAACTGTACTCTATTGTGCAAAAGGAAGTAATGGCATGTCTGGCACACAGTGTTGGGGCAAGGGTCCATCTGACCACTGATACCTGGTCTGCAAAGCACGGTCAGGGCAGGTATATCACCTACACTGCGCATTGGGTAAACCTGCTGACGGCTGCCAAGCATGGAATGCGTGGCTCTGCAGAGGAGTTGGTGACACCGCCACGACTTGCAGGCAGGCCTGCTGCCACCTCCTCTACTCCTCCTACTCC